>NC_139080.1:84739134-84841634 GCF_965140915.1 Aythya marila
CATAGACAACAAAAAGGCTCTGAAATGTAGATGTCTGGATGAAATGTCCGTAAGGTAGTGGCAAGGTCCTTCACTTTGTAATCTGGGGTAAATATCAGAGAATCATGGAATGGTTTGGGTCAGAGGGAACCTTAAAACCCACCCAGTTCCACCCCCCTGCCATGGACAGGGACACCTCCCATGAACCCAGGTTGCCCAAAGCCCCAACCAGCCTGGCCTTGGGCACTTCCAGGGTTAGGGCAGCCACATTTCTTTTTTTTTTTTTTTTTTTTTTTTTTTTTTTGCCATCTCTGAAAACCTCCACACAATACTTCAGTTGTGAATTCCACCATATTTAGTAAAATTTTAGTCATGTGCAGCGTTTTGTTTTGCCTCTAACACAAAGCCATTATAGAATTTGTTTCTGCAGACAGTTCATGTAAAATCTCCAGCTGTAGTGGATTTCTGTAGGAATACAGACTTAAACAAACTCTCCTCTGAAATCTCTGTAGTAAAGTGAAATGAAAGGTACTTTCACAAAACCCAGCAAGCATAACTGGGACTTAATATCCTCTTATAGGCAGTTTCTTCATTCATATTATAGTATGAAGCATGTGAAAATGGAGTCATTCTGTTCTAGGTATGCTCCCTGGTAATCAATGAGAGTGGGACTCTTTGGAGTGAAATCACTGCACTGCTGCTTTTGTACCATGGTTTGTATAATTATGAACCTGTTGCTAATAACCACAGTTATTGAGTGATGTTGGTATGATTTTGGTATTACTGTGTACTGTGAGAACAATTAATCAAAAGTGAGTCCCATATAAAGAATATGAATTTCAGACCTCCACTTAGATTAATTTTGAATCTAGAACATGAACGTCCACTTTTGTAAGGATAGTTTACGTAGAAAAGCAAAAAATACATTAAAAGTGGAAATTATGCATGTTTTGCATGCCATCTCTTTAAAACAAAGGCAGAGTGAAGCTATTTTTAAAACTGTTTATGAGGGGCGATAAACTTTGCTTAAACTTGTGTAGTGCTAATAAAAATTCCCAGACAGGTAGGTAAAATAGTGTATAGTCTTTGCTTTTTATTCAAGAATGTCCTCCTGCTAATCAACTCCATAAACAGGAATTTACAAGAGAAACCAGTCACTAATAATAATAAGCTACCTGACAGTCACTGTATTAAAATCAGTCTATAGTAATCTGAATTATGATGAAAGGGAGAAAAATTTATTTTCTCTTATCTCTCATAATTGAGTTTGATCCTTACCTTGATGAAATTATAATGAAACACTTTGTTTAAGTTGCTTAACCTTTTTACTCCTTGTTCAAATCGTGTTTTGTGACTTTGCTTTAAAACACAGAGAGTTCATGTTAACAAACATGGAGGTCATCCAGCCCGAAGGACATTATTTGTGTTTTAACAGTTTAATAACAAGGTGAAGTGGAACACTCCAGAGAATGGCTATAATAGCATTATTGCTTTTTTCATTATTAAGACCTCTTAAGATAATTGTTTTCAAAATTATAATATGAGCTTTTAAGAACTTACAGTCTGAACACTGATTTATGCTGTCCGTGATTCCATTTCTGCTCTGTTTCACACTGTGTTAATTTTTATTAAGTTCATTATGTTTGAGACCTCTTAAGGGATTTATTTAGAATTCATCTCTTGATTAGACACATACTGTATACTTTTACTGGTATATAAATATATTTTTTTCCCAAAGATAACAAGATCTGAGTTATGACTGTAATGCTATTCCTCTGAGTGCCTATACCAGGTTTCTTAGCGATATTAATATGTTGCTGTAATTATTTTTTGATTCATGTAAAACATATAGGATTTGATGAGAAAAGATATGTTTAACATAAGTGGGTTGGTGAAGTAAATCCCAGCCACATATTTTATATTGCTTGCTTCTGTTAGGTACTATAAAAGATTAGCCAAAATTCAAAATAGGAATTCAATATAATTTTCAGGGATTTAGTAAAGTCAGTTCATCAGAATAACACATGTAGATATTTAATTTACAAAACAGCAGTTTGCAGACTGGAATAAAGCTTTTCCTGAAGCCATTAAATTTCTGCTTGACTTTAATAGTCTTTAAAATAAAAAGGCAGCCACACAATAGATATTTCTTACTTGATAATACAGGATTGTATCATTAGTATTATTACATACTGGTAAAATGTATATTGGATTCATTATCAATAACTGTGGTTTATGTTTTATATATGTAGATGTAAAACATATCTGATGGAATGAAAATCCAACAACTGGGACACATTTTCAGTGTTACAGGCTATAATAGTTTCTCTCCAAGGATTAGGAATTAGCAAAATTAATGCAATGTATTGTACATGGGTAAAATATAGCTTTATTTTAGAAAAAGGAAAAAAAAAAAAAAAAAGAGATGGATAGACTGAGCTAAATTTTTCAGAATCTTAAAAAGTGAATGTTTCATTCTAAGGCTAAAGCTGTATTGCTACAGTGTCTGTCTTCAAGCCTTAGCTTCTCTCATGGTTATTTGATGTGCTGCTTGACACTTCATTGCTTGTGAACAGGGGAGGCCATGTAAATACGTGAAGCCTTGATGTCCAGAAGATCAAGTCTCTGAGCTCAGATACTCCCATGCAGCATCACATTCTTGCCTTTGAAGGAATATTTTGTCACTGAGTATTGTATTATCACAAACTTCTTTGTACAAAGGAGCTCAATGTGTTTATTATTTAAAGAGATTTTATAACATTTATTTCAAAGCAGTTGAATGCCTTGCAAGTCTCCTGCTTTAGCTGTTACCGATTGCCCTCTCCGTCACTATATATTCACCTCAAAGTCTTATGGTGTGAATGAATGAATGTTCTAGAGACTTCTGGTTTGTCAATTTCCAGATGGGCTCGTATATGTCTTATTCATTTTTTATTAAGTAAGGTGTTATTTTCAACAAATATATGAATGCAGTTAATACTGAAAGAGCATGAACATCCATGGCAAATTCTAATATGTTGAAGTATCTGTTCTGGAAACCTTCTGTGACTGCTGTGCAAACCATTCTGTTTTTTAAAAATAAAGTGTGTCTGTGTTTTTGTTTGTCTGTTTGTTTGTTAAGAAAAACTTTAGTCGTTAAAGTCATTTTTTTTTTTCCTTGTCTTATCTAACCAAGTGGCCTAGCATGTCTGAATACCATTTGGAATGTACTAATAGTGGTAAAGTTCATTCTTCTTTACCTACACTAGGGAAGATTCTCTGGTTGCAGCTTTGAATTATTCTCCAGGCACAAAGCTTCCTAATGAAGATTGATTTCCTAATGAGGATTAAGGGATGAACAAATAAAGGGGATGCCCTTGCAGGAGTCTATTACAGACCACCTGACCAGGACGACAATGCCGATGAATTATTCTTTGCAGAACTAAAAGATGCTTCAGGATTGACTCCCCTTGTCCTTATGGGGGATTTCAGCTTGCCAGACATCAACTGGGATCACCACACCGCTGATGAGCAAGTCCAGGATGTTCATAAAGCACCTAGATGATAACTTCTTGGTGCAGGTGCTAAGGGAGCCAACTAGGAAAGGTGCCCTCCTAGATCTGTTGCTGGAGAACAGAGAGGGTCTTGTGGGAGATCTGGCAATTGGCAGCCATCTCAGTCATAGTGACCATGAAGTGGTTAAGAATTTATGGTGACAGAAGGAAAACTCCCACCAAAATTCCGCCCTGGATATGGGGAAAGCAGACTTCAGGCTGCTCCGGGAACTAGTCAGCAAGGTCCCCTGGGAAACTGCTTTTGAAGGCATTGGTGTCCATCAGTGCTAGTCAATCTTTAAGCACTGCCTCCTAAAAGCACAATATCAGGCAATTCCAAAATATCAGAAGTCAGGCAGACAGGGCAGAAGGCCAGTCTGGCTGAGCAGGGATCTTCTACTGGAGCTTAGGTGAAAAAAGTGTATGGCTGCTGGAAGGAGAATCAGGTGACGAGGAAGGAATACAGGGATGCTGTTCGTGTTTGTAGGGAGAAAATTCATGTGGTCGAAGCCCAACTAGAGTTGAAGCTGGCCATGTCTGTGGGAGACAATAAAAATGTTTTTTTTTAGATACGTGAACAGAAAAAGGAGAACCAAAGAAAACATAGGTCCTCTACTTGAGGGGGAAGGTCTCCTCACAGACAAAGACATAGGGAAAGCAGAGACATTTAATGCTTTCTTCACCTCTGTCTTCAACACTAATGATGGGCTTTGGGACCCAGGGTGCCCTGAGCTGAAGGACCATGATGGTGGGAATGATAAACTTCCAACCAACCCTGAATGTGTGTGGGATTTACTGCTCCAATTGGATCCATACAAGTCCATGGGTCCAGATGGGATTCATCTCAGGGTGCTTAAAGAGTGGGCTGATGTCATTGCGGGACCTCTCTCAATTATTTTTCAACAGTCTTGGGAATCTGGAGAGGTCCCAGTAGACAGGACGCTGGCAAATGTTGTGCCATTTCAAGAAGGGTAAGAAAGGAGACCCTAGCAATTACAGGCCTGTCAGTCTTACATCAATGCCTGGTAAAATTATGGAGATGATCCTTGAAGTTATTGAAGCACACCTGGGGAACAATGCAGTCATTGGTCCCAGCCAGCATGGGTTCATGAGGGGTAGGTCCTGCCTAACAAATCTGATCTCCTTTTATGATAAGATCACACATCTAGTTGATCAAAGGAAACCAGCTAATGTGATCTTTTTGGATTTCAGTAAAGCTTTTGACACTGTTTCCCATAGGATCCTACTTGACAAAATATCCAGCATACAACTAAACCAAACCATCATATGATGGGTGAGCAATTGGCTGATGGGCAAAGCTCAAAAGATTGTGGTAACTCAGGCCACATCTGTCTGGCAGACGGTCACTAGTGGGGTCCCTCAAGGCTCCATTTTAGGGCCAGTCCTCTTCAATGTCTTTATAAATGAGTTGGATGTAGGACTAGAAGGTGTTTTGAGCAAATTTGCCAATGACACCAAACTTGGAGGAGTTGTGGACACTGATGAGGGTGGGAAGGCCTTGCAGAGATAGCTGGACAGATTGGAGAGCTGGGCAATCACCAACCACATGAAGTTTAACAAAGGCAAGTGCTGGGTCCTGAACCTGGGACGGGGCAACCCTGGCTATACATACAGACTGGGCGATGAGATGCTGGAGAGCAGCCCCACAGAGAGGGATCTGGGGGTTGTGGTTGATAGCAAGCTGAATATGAGCCAGCAGTGTGCCCTGGCAGCCAGGAGGGCCAACCATATCCTGGGGTGCATCAAGCACGGCATTGCTAGTTGGTGGAGGGAGGTGATTGTCCCTCTCTACTCTGAGATGGTGCGGCCTCACCTCGAGTACTGTGTGCAGCTCTGGGCACCACAGTACAAAAAGGACATTGAACTGTTGGATATTGAAGTGTCCAGAGGAGGGCGACAAAGATGGTTAAGGGCCTAGAGGGGAAGATGTATGAGGAGCAGCTGAGGACGCTGTTCAGCCTGGAGAAGAGGAGGCTGAGGGGAGACTTCATCGGAGTCTACAACTTCCTCGTGAGGGGGAGTGGAGAGGCAGGTGACCTATTCTCTGTAAACACCAGTGATAGGACCCACAGGAACAGTGTTAAGCTGAGGCAGGGGAAATTTAGTCTGGACATCAGGAAGAGGTTCTTCACCAAGAGGGTGGTTTCACACTGGAACAGGCTTCTCAGTGAAGTAGTCACTGCACCAAGCCAGTCTGAATTTAAGAATTGATTGGACTGTGCATTTAGGCACATAGTCTAAACTTTTGGGTAGACCTGTGCAGTGCCAGAGGTTGAACATGATGATCCTTATGGATCTCTTCTTTTCCCTGATCTTTACAGCATTGGTATGAAATAAGAGAATGATGAAAGGCAAAGTTTAGAGATACTCAAGTGACAATATCTGTGTTCCAGAACTGAACCTCTAGTAATATCACTCTTTCCCTTCCCTTCCCTTCCCTTCCCTTCCCTTCCCTTCCCTTCCCTTCCCTTCCCTTCCCTTCCCTTCCCTTCCCTTCCCTTCCCTTCCCTTCCCTTCCCTTCCCTTCCCTTCCCTTCCCTTCCCTTCCCTTCCCTTCCCTTCCCTTCCCTTCCCTTCCCTCTTATTCATATCTTATCCTACCTTTTCCTTTCCTATCCTTAACCTATCCTTTCCTATCCTCTCCTTTCCTTTTTCAAAACTTTACTTTTGTGAAAATTTATTCTGTTTCTGAATTTTCTGTGCATGGTTTTTATGCAGCAAAGGTGAAGTTAAAATAACCTTCTGAGCTTTAGAGATTGTCCTTTCACTTTCCTGTTTACAAAAAGGTTTTGGTCAATGTCATCTGGATTAGGAGCAGATTGAGAACTATAATCCATATGGAGGCACATTGGGCTTGCATAGTGGCTTCTACACCAAGAAATAAGGGGTGTGCATGTCACTGGAAAATACAGTAGGAAGATATTCTTTTTTTTCATTAGATGGTGTATTTCAGTAAAAAACCTATGTGGTCACATAAATTTGCTGACAACACAAAGCTGGGAGGAATGGGTGTGCCAAGAGGACTGTGCTGCCATTCAGAGGGACCTGGACAAACTAGAGGGCTGGGATGAGAAGGAAGTTCATGAAGTTCAACAAGGGCAAGTGCAGGGTCCTAAACCTAGGAAGGAATAACCCCAAGCAGCAGGTCAAGGGAGGTGATTCTCCCCCTCTACTCAGCCCTGGTGAGGCCACATCTGGGGTACTGTGTCCAGTGCTGGGCTCCCCAGGACGCAAGGGACATGGACATACTGGAGCAAGTTCAGAGGAGGGCTGCAAAGATGATTAGAGGAGTGGAGCACCTGTCGCATGAGGACAGGCTGGGAGAACTGGGCCTGTTTAGCCTGGAAAAGCCTGAGGGAAGACCTCATCAATGACTGTAAATATCTGAGGGTGTCAAGAGGATGGAGCTGGTTTCTTTTCAGTTGTGCCAAGAAACAGGACAAGAATCAACGGGCACAAACTGAAGCACAGCAGGTTCCGGCTCCGTATGAAGGGACACTTCTTTACTATGAGGGTGACAGAGCACTGTGACAGGTTGCCCAGAGAGGTCATGGAGTCTTCTTCTCTGGAGGTACTCAAAATCTGCCTGGGTGCCATCCTGTACAACGTGCTCTGGGTGATTCTGCTGGGCAGAAGGGTTGGACCAGATGATCTTCAGAGGTCCCTTCCAACCTCAGCCATTCTGTGATTCTGTGATAAATAGACTGTAATAGGTGGTAGATGGAAAACAAGTATATAATTCTTTAATTTCTCTCTTAAATTGGTTCTATGTATCTGAAAACTAGATAGATTCAGAAAATGTGTCAATGTTAAATTAAACTGCTTTAGAATAGTTTTTTTCTTCCACTTTGCCTGTTTGTGTTTTCTCACAACTACTGCCTCTTCCCCAGTGTCTTCCTGTCCAGAAATGTCAGGGAAAGGTCCGCTTACTTTATTTGCTGAAGCCTAAGCCCCTTACTTAAATTATAACACTAATTAAATTTTATTCCAGTGGGAGAGGTATTGTACTGGATGGTTAAACCAGTGCTGTAGATGCATTGTCCCACAGGAGTGCTGCACACAGCTAGTGGAGTAGTGAGAATTGCACCCTCGGTATTTCTTCTCTAATGAGTATAAAATTCATGATACTCATGATACTGAATCATTTCCCTGGAGAGAAGTTATTTACCTGTGTTCTTTTCTCTTCTTTTCTGGAGGATCAATTTTAGGGGAAAAAACAAAGAAACAAACTAAAAAAACACTATGTTAACCAGATATGTGTTGCATTACCAGGGATTCCTCTGATATATATATTAACATTACAGCTAAGTTGGAAGAACAGCTAGCTCTCTCTTTTTCTATTGTCTCCAAAATGGTTTCATACTGTAAAGTTTAGTCTGAAATCATGAATTTAAACTGAAGACCTTAGGTTTTGGAGGAACAGAAAGAAAGGTTTAAACTTGACGTGTTGTGCTTTTTTGATTGTTTGTTTGTTTGATTGATGGATATTATGTTGTTAGCTTGATGTATCTGGAGATTTATCTTTACCTCTGTTCAGGTTCATTCTCAGTGCTGAATCTGCACTGTGAATTTCACTCTGTAGGTTTACATTTCATGGAAAAAGTAGAATATTAAAACCAGAGGCACAATCCACTGTTTACCTTCTTCGAGGAATGTCAGCATGTGGGCCATCCAATAACTTTTTTTTAAGTTTTCAACTGTGTAAGAGACCTGTCACTTAGTACTAATGGTTAACACAATCCATTTTGTTTTCTCTCCTTAACTGCAGTGTTTTTGTTTTGTTTTGTTTTGTTTTGTCAAATGGACAGGTTAAATCTTAATATTCCTACATATTCTTTTGTGGGTAAGTCATTTAGTCACCATACTGTGCCCTCTATCTAAACAACCTATTACATAGATGGAATATTCCTACTTCTACTTTTGTTTGGAGGGCTATGGCAGAAAGTGTGCTGAATAAAGTGTTTAAGCTATTCTTAGTCTCATTAGAGGAGCAGGGAAACTAAGACTTAAAAAGCTTACATGAATTCCAGGTCAACAGCATGGTGAGTAGATTTCATTGGTTTTACAGTATTCTATAGAACATGAACAACCGTTTCGGAAGTTCCATTCCAATTAATTTTTTACAAAAAAATTTGAACCTCTATCTTGAAGTTCCCTGAAGGGGGACTGCAACGTTGGTTACTATTCTGGTGCAGGTCTCTTTCTCTCTTTTGATAGGATGTTATATTTTGTGTCAACCATTAATAACTCAGAAAGTGAGAGAGACAGATCTAAACCACCAGAACTTGGCCTGAACTTGTAAGACTTGGTCTTAACTGGGTTTAACAGGGGTCTTTAGTCTTTTATATTCTAGAGAAGTTGACTGACTTACTGATGTGTGGAGGAAGTATGAAATTAGAAGGAAAGCACTGGCATGTTCGCTTTCCATTTCCAAAAATTACTGGCTTTGCCCTGTTGTGTAAAACAAAAGGACCTTTCTCTCTCTCTCTCTTTATTTATTTATTTAATTTTTTTCATTCTTCATCTCTCACATAAACATATAAACAAATTGGCATGCCCACACATGGAGTGGGGAAAAATATTCACGACTCCAAAAGTAGTAGGGAAAAATATTCTGAAACAATTAAACAATTGTTCCTTCCCAGCTATTTTTTTATTGCAAACTGAACGATTCTCATATTGACCACTTTCTCAATGAGATGCCACTGGAACAAAAACATTTTCATTGCAGCTTTTTTTTGTCTGATATTACTTTCAAATCAAATATTTAATTAAAAGCTTTAAATTAATTATATTTTGTGCATTCAGTTAAGCTTTGAGCTTCGTATCTTCACCTGTTATGATTCGTTATGACTTTCTTTTAGGCAGAGTGTATTGACTTGAAATGTATTTAGAGGCTCTCTTTTCCCTTGTGACAGAACAGAAGGCATTTCTCTGGGGTTAGTACATTAGAAAATGAATAGTAGAAATATTGTTTTGCTAAAGTTATCGGCTTGGAGTAGGAAACTTTTGTCAATAAGTTAATTTTGTGATACACTAATTTGCTCTAAAAATGTCATTCTATAGCGAGATCCTCTTGAATAAGAGCATTTTCCTCTGAGTTCTGTGAATTTCATTTTTCCAAAAAAGGGCAATGAAGATAAAGGCTTTGGTTCCCTTGTTGCTATTTAAAGCTTATTCTGTCTACATAAAAAAAAAAAAAAAAAATCTACTATTTTTGCTTCAGCTTTGTGTGTATACACTAAGTATATCATGTAGTATGTAGGAGTAAAAGTTTTCACCTGAAATATCTGTGCCATATATCCCACTTGCTGAAATGTGACCATGAGAATCTTGCTGTGGTGATTACAAACAGTCTTTAAAAAATGTGTTAAGTCTGGATTAACCTAGTAATGCTAGGTTAATCTTGCTCCACCTGATTCTTGTTGCTTACCCCTATGTACTTGTATAAATAGAGAAGTCATAAACCAATAAGAAATCACTGACAGAGCAGAGATTTCTTTGCTGAGTTCTGTCTGGAGAGGTGGAAATCCATCCAGTATTTTGTGCAAACACTGAGCTGATGCCATGCTTTTTCTCCAAAACAGTCTCACCTTCAGGTAGACTGAATTAATGACATTATCCAAGCTCCATAAGAAAGAATTTACAAGCTAGCAACAAACGCTAATTACGTCATTAAGCTTTTTGTGTTGCCATCCTTCAAACTGAGTCAATGTTTTGGAAGGTTCATTTTCAAGCTGCTACGGTGCTCCCTTGTGAATACAGCACTTCAGATGTTCTCTGAAAGTGCATCTTCCAGTTTAATTTAATCCAAAACAAAACCTGTCATATATACTATAAGAGCACTCACAATAAATAGGGACAATTTTCTAGGGCTAACCATACTGATGCTAAGATTTGCTTCCAAATTGCATTTTCAAACTGAAATAAAATGGTAGCATAGATGCACCCATAACATCTCAAACTGGCTTGCACCCAATAGATACTAACCATTCCTACAATGTAAAACCCTGTGCTGTTTTAAGATAAGAAATAAATAGATAATGCTACTACTGTTGCACATGAACAGTAGCACCTCAATGTATCTCTACATGAAAGCTTATTTTATTATCACTTAAGGAAGTCATTACCCTTTTATGAGTGCTTACATGCTGCTTTACAAATATGTCACCACAGTTACATTATAAAAGTAACATTATTTTTGCCAGTGGCATTTTATGAAGCAAGGAAAGTAGTTTGAAAGTAACTTCAAAAAATGCTCTTGCATTTTTTCCTCTCAAAGAGTGGAATTGATAATGTTTTCCCATGCTTGTCAGATTTTTTTTTTAATAAAGTTTTCTTTTCTAAATACCATATTCCACCTGTCATAAATCATTAAAATATAGTATGGATAATAAATACTTTGGTTTAATTGTACGAACAAGGAAACCATAGATTCTCTTTATTAGATAAGCATATAACATGGTCTAAAGTAAAACTTACTTTTTATAGTACTTGTACATGTATGTTTATTTGCCACTTAGTGTAGGTAACCTTGTTGGACGTATCTTCAGTGTCCAAATCAAGTTAAATGCCATTATTCTGATTCCTTATTTAACAGTGTAAATAGGTAATAAAATTTCATTTTCAAACAGGAGTTGAAATATTGATCAAATAAAGAAATATTATCATTATTTTCTTTCAAGAAAAGATGTTGGTAACTTTGAACATTGTATTTTGAGGATAATAAGTTAAAGAATCACTCATTTCAAATCTTAGAAAGTGTAATGGTTCATTTTGTTTAACTGAGTTCTCGTTAAGTTCCAGAAGAAAAACAGACTAATTATCTCATGCTACCATGATAGAGTCAATTTCTAATTATCTAATATGAACTGTTATACTTATTATAGCTGTTGTTATTTTCTGCTTTTTGTTTGTTTGTCTGTATGTTTACTGGTTTGTTTTTACCAATGAAAAATCCCCTGCCTCATGAATTATGGGTGATTTACTAAAACTATCTTCTCTTTTGTAATGTGTAACCCATAATGTAAATTACACTGAATTTAATAGCAACTTAGATTTCCGGTGAAATCAAAAGGTGATAAAGGACATAATAAAGGACATATGTTATTCCTTACTCTATATCTTTGAGCTTTTTTTTTTTTTTTTTTTTTTTTTTTTTTTAAGTCTAGTTTATGCTGTAGCTTATAAAATGCTTGAATACTTATCCTTGTGTATAAAACAATGTAGAATACATGAAGCTGTTCTGAGCTTCACAAATCCATTGTGATTGCATTACTGATCACCAGCTTACAACTTCATTTAGCAAAGATAAAGCAACACTGTAAAGAGATTTTTAAATGTCTAAATAAATTTCATTTTTAAATATAAGCTTTTCAATTTATCATAATGTTTCCTGTGTAGCTGATTATACAGCTTCTAGTGTTCAATGCTCAGAAATGCTATAAAAAAGTCAAATGTATCTTTATTAAAGTACAAATAACAATCCATCTAATAAACACAAAGAGGAAATATGCTCATTAAATAACTTAAAATGTCTAAAATAGCAAATTTAAATATCAAAATCAATTAATAAAATAAGTAATGCTGAATGAAGTCTTTTAAACTGCAGAAACACTTAGTTCTAAACAATATCTAGGACCAAATCATAACTATGTCAGATATCTCCTTGCATACACACTTGTGACAGTAATTTCTCAAGTAAGATAGTGTGCCTTTATATATAAATGCTTTTGTCCTTGTTAAAAAGCAACAACAACAACAGTAACAAAATATGAGATTTGTACTATTCATTCATTATCCAAGACTGCATTCAGTAAATGTACACATAATGTTTTAGCAAGGTGGAGTACCAAGTTTAGCAGCTAAGAATTTTACTATACACCTCAAAGAGGATTCTTGCAGCTCTAACTCTTTTCAACTTATGGCCAAAATTGTGAGTGAAATATCCTTTTTCTCTGAAAATAGTGGGAATTCTTATAGACTTGGGTACAGCTCAGTCTTCTCTCTTTTTCCACAGTCCTTTTTTCATGATCAAGTCCAGATCAACTGGAGAAAACTGAAATATTCATGATGACTTTAGCAAGACTGGAATGTAGGCACTTACTACTTACAAATCACCAGCCACTTGATTTGAGAGAAAGTCTGATCTTCTCTTGACTGCTTTGAAAATTTTCTTATTTAGAACTCAGTGTAGCCCTGAGCAAAGCATGTTTATCAGTCCCATAATACTTCTTTATATCTTCACACAAAGACCAACCAATTTATTAATACTGAACTCCATCCACAATAGCTCAACTTGTGTCAGATCTGCATGAGAAAACCTGAACGTAACTGCTAGAAGATACAGAGCTTTGAAAATAGGTTAGATTCAGTAAGCATGTGTTTGATGACCTAAAAGTAATGACAATATAGAAGTTTTTCAAAGCTAAATTGTATAGGCTAATACCATTCTAGATATCCTTAGGGTTATATAACTAATTGCATAGCTTTTTTAGAACACCACTTATTCTTCTAATCAATATCCAATTAGCAATTGCCATAGCAACTGTAAAATATAAGATGTCCTGATATGTAAGGTATATTAACTTCTAAGATACAAAACACCAGTGGGAAATACAAAGATATCAGAGGAAAATTTGTAACTTTTTCCTCAGTGTTTTAAGAGGAAGGAATTGATATAGTTGTTCAGTGCTCAGTTTGGGGAAATAAAAATAGTGCTGCTTCATTTTCCATAAAATCTTCTGAAAAAAATATATATACATATATATCAGAGTATATTTATTTATGTATGTTTATATGTATATATTCTCTGTCCAGGAATAAATTAATTAATACATAAACTACAGCCATAGTTCAGGAAAATAAATAGATAGATAGATAGATAGATAGATAGATAGATAGATAGATAGATAGATAAATGTGGCTTGGGGAAGTGCAGCCTTACCTCAAGCCCTGAAAAGATGCTGAAGCATGGCTGCTTACAAACTGTGTTCATACAAAGAAAGTCACTTGGCTTTTTGTACAAATCATGCTCAAACAACAGTTTCTACCAATTTCTACTATTGGTTAAGTGGTAGAGTGGAATTTTTTTCCATAGGAGAGAGGGAAAACCAACATTTCTTTAATGTATGAATCCATTAGTTCTTGAATAAGAAAAACGTTAAACCACTGTTGCAAAAGAAAGGTCAGTTTGAGTAAAAACACCTCCCAGTGAAAGCATTTTTGGAAATGGTATACTTCACTCTATTTGTGCTACATAGCTCTGCTCAGTGCCTTCATTTCAGCATTTCATTGCTTCAGTCTGGTTGTCTTTCAGAAGCTCTGAATTTGCATAGTCATTTTGAATATTTAATCTACTTTAACAGCTTCTTATGAAAGTTTCTTCTGCCTGTTTTGTTGCTTTTTATATCATCAGAATATGTTAGTATAAAATTGCCATAGAAAATGACTTTTCATGGTAATCTTTCATATTGATCAGGCAAGGACCCCAAAACTCTCAGTTACACATTACAGAACCAAGGAATATCTGTATTAGAAAAAGTTACATAATTTTCTTTCCATGTGCAAATTTTCCATTCTCAGTAACTGTTTTCCTTCAGAGATTCTCCTCTTTCATTCATTATAAATCACAAAATAAGGATCCTTTGTTGTCATGTTAACTAAACAGTTATAGATGTATCAGCAAGCTAGGTATGATTTATGAAATCAGATATTGTTGATATTGGTTAGCTTTTAAAGATTACCTTTTCTATGCCAAACATCTTTACTTAGCTACTTCTAAAAATATTTTGAAACCTTCCTATTAATCAATGACTAAACATTTATTTATTTATTTATTTTTAAGAAATAGCATAAACAGATAGAAAAAGCATATCACAACTTAAGGAATCAGTATTGTTCCAAAGTTTCATTTATGTAGTGGGGTTATGCACAGGGTATTGCAATATGTGTGCTTCCTTCTTGTTTCCATGTGAAGCTTAACAGTTTCAACCAGAAATACCTCTATGCTGGTCATTCCCTTATGACAAGGTTGTAAAACGTTTTTCACAGACAAACTTTTATTCAAGCAAACTGTTTACTGTAAAGGTCCTCTATATCTTTTACTCAGTTTAGGATATTTTTGACACCACCACCACTCACTTTACTATCCATGGAAAATCCCAAAAGATTCTAAAAGGTGATGTTTCATGTATTTGTTAATCTCAAACTCTTCTTCAAATCAAAAGTGCCCAACATCTTTTAAAGCTCTTTGTAGGTTTTTATAAGAGACAGTTTTTTTTAAAAAAAAGATAATATATGTGTGTGTGTGTGTTTTTCCCTATTGGGAAAAACCTACATCTTGTTCATATGTGTATCTGGCATAAAATAAAGAAGGACATTAGTAGGTTTCTTCTGCTACTAGTGGCATTTTATGCTAATCTTAGGATTATAGAAAATAATTGTTAGTACAAATTAAAAACTAGTTGAACAAAGAAGGAAATTTCTAATTGGATTTTCACTGAAGAAGGAAAAAGTTTGTGTTAGAAGACAGGATAACTTTAGCTAGAAAAAAGAAATATAAGCTTCAGCTGATCTTTGTATTCATTATTGTGCAGAGATCAAAAATGTAGGCTAGGTGAGAAGGGTTAGGGGTTAGTGACATGGAGGACCCAGGCAGAGCTGCTTGTGCTGAACTTTATCTTCACTGAATAGAGATTGTTTCTTAAATAGTAATAACAGTGTCTGAGTGGTTGTTGTGTCTATGTGAGTGAACTTGGCAGGGGTGTCAATATCTGAAAGATACTAAACCGATTTTGAAGTTTTGTGAAATTGTGAAAATGGATATAGACAATGCAGAGCCATCAATGTTTGACTTCTTTGGGATCATAGTTGAAAAAACTTGGGCTTCCCTATCTTTTGGAAGTAGTCCATATTTGCCTAAGTTTATTACTTTTTATTCTGCTTGTTGAAACTATTGTTAATTTAGAGATGCTAAAATATTGCAGTTAGGAAAAAAAAATAATCCTCTGCATTGTTTCTACTCATTGTCTTTTGGAACTTAATTTGGATGCCCCTCATTGCAATTTTTGTTCTTTCTACTTTTCCGTTCCACTTTTACTTTTAAATCAAATAAGAGAGGATAGATATTGCCAAATATAATCCAATAATGCTTATATTAATTCTTTTATATTAATTATTAATTTTGACAATAGCTTTCAAGCAATATGAGGTTGTAAATGGGAATTTTAGTAAACTTGATGTGAAATTACAGACACTATGTAATTTTGCAAGCTGAAAAAAAACCTGAAATTTTACATACTAAAAGAGTATACATTTTAGGAGCTTGCAATTAAATAACTTCATATTAGTCAGAAATGAAGTGAGGATTATTTTAATATCCTGTGCATTTCATAGAATCATAGAATGGTTTGGATTGGAAGGGACCTGTAAAGATCCAAACACCTGCCATGGGCAGGGTTATCTCTCATTTGATCAGGTTACCCCAAACCCGACTCAACCTGGCCTCAAACATTTTCGTGAAATAGAGCATCCTCAATTTCTCTTTGCAACTTGTTCCAGTGCCTCACCACCCTCTGAGTGAAGTATTTCCTCCTCACATCTAATCTAAATCTCTCTTCTTTTATTTCAAAGGAACTACTGATTTTCCTATCACCACGCTCCTGAACAAATGGTCCCTTCCCCATCTTTCCTGTAACCTCATTTAGGCATTGGAAGACTGCTATAAGGTCTTCCCAGAGCTTTTTCCTCTCCAGGATGAACAACCTGGAGAGCTCAGTATTTCAATGGTGGTTAGTGACAGGACAAGACTCAAGGGGCGCAGAATGAATTACAGGAGCTGCCATCTGAATGTCAGGAATTACTGTGAAGGTGACTGAGCACTGGCACATGTTTCCCAGAGAGATTGTGGAGACTCTGCCCACAGAGGAATTCAAAAGTCTCCTGGGCATCTTCCTGTAGGGGGCCCTGATTTTTTTGTTGGACCAATGTTGGACCAGATTACCTGCAGCGGTCCCTTGAAATATCAACCATTCTGTCATTCTGTGATTTTCATTGTCTCTACCTTTCCTCCTAACTATTCAAAGACAATTGTAGTTCTCCTTCTTTAATCTTTCCACATATCCATGAAGTCATCTTTGTTATTTCCATCCTTTCAGCTCAAAACATTTTTTTTTTCTCAATAAAAATCTCAAAAGAGCTATGCTATGATACTGTTAAAGATATTTAACTGTTGTATTGTGTAATGTGTTTGAAAAAGTACTTTTATGTTATATGATTTCTTTGGTGTTACTATGTATTTTCTTCCCTAGTCTTTTAGTGTTTTTATGCTTAGTGTTTTTATGTTTTGTACATTGATCCTTAAACAGTTAAAAGACACCAACAAAAATTTTGCTGTCTCTGGAACAGAAGAACAAAATATGCATCTGCTTTTTTTAAAAAATGCATGCTTTTGTTATTGTCTGCATATCTACAGGACTTGAATACTCCAGCAGTTCACTATGTAACGTGTCTTTTTTTCTTTTTTTTTCACAATTTTACTCGCACTTTTCTTCATAGGGGTGGTTTGTGTACATGTCATATTGGGTAGGATTTGCTGTTTTAATGTCATAGACACTTTCTGCTGTGTGTTTATAATGCTGAGAATAAGGTCAAGAAAATGAGTGATACCTTCAAGTGCAAGATGTTAATGTTTTCCAGATTCTTCATTTTCTGTGTCATGCATATGCAGTAATCTGAATTAAGTCTTAGAGAGTTAATTTTCTTCTTCTTTCATCTGGTGATAAGTTTCATCACAATTTCATCAGAAAACCAGTCCCTGTTCTGAAACTGAATTTAAATTGGTTCCAGAACACATAATACTTTGTAGAAGAGTACCAGTCACAAAAGAGCTCACAACATCTGCAGTGCTAACTTCTTCAACATCTGAAATAAGTGGCATTTCCTAAAGACATCTAGTATGGAGAAAAAATGAGTGGAAACTGGTTACAGAGATACAATTTTACATCTCTATTTTTATGGTAACCAGTTCCAGTAGGACTCTGCATCATTCTGGTATGCAGAATGAATCTGAATAGAATATACCTGAACTATACACTCCCAGACAGTGTTGGGGAGGCGTTATCTTATGATTTAAAATGTCAGGTGTTACAGTGAAGTCTAGGAACACAAAAATGGATGTGTCTTCTCTATTCATCAACAGTAGGTAATCAACCATCAGGGTCCATAGGGTTTTCACCCTGTGTCCTTACAGGTTCCTAATTGCTCTTGAAAGGACATAAGTGGAAAAAAAAAAAAAAAAAAAAAAAAAACCTTCACGAAGTGTAGACTATTCAGTCAGATATTTAGACTAACCAGGAGTTTTGTTTTGTGTATTTGTATGCTACATGTGTATTTATGCTCTTCTATTTCTATTGCAATAATACACAATTTAATATGCACGATAAAGCAAATGAAAAGCTATGTTTTCAGTTTTGACTACTAACATAGCTTTTGCTCAACTTTGTGCCCATAGTAACATACTAATGAAGACTTGCAAACATTTGAGTTAACACGTCTCAATATGTATTGCACGTGTAGTTTCACTAGCTTTGCTAGAGTTATTAATATACTCATTGTGAAGTATAAATGACGAAATAACTAATGCTTCTTTGTACTGAAATATTTAAAGAACAGAGAAGGAAGATTATTAAATTGCTAAACACTGAAGATATTTTTTAAAATGCACCTGTCTTTGGTATGTTTATTTTTGTGGCAATTTGTGGATCCTTAAGGGTATGTTTTCACAGGGCAACTTGTTGCTGTGTGGAAGTACCGAGGTTCTCCTAAATAAGCTTGTGTTTCCATGAATTATGATTTAGGGCTAAGCAAAATTGTATCTTTTGAATAATGTAAGTGCAACATACAGTATGGAATTACATTCAGGTAAATGGGAGGGCATGGTGTCATGCAGTTAAGGCTATACCTTTTTCCAATTCTGAAGATTGGCTAGTTTATCTGCATTATCCATAGACACTTCTAAAAGACCTTTTCTTTATTTTGGTGTTTTTTTGGAAGGTGTATAATGCTACAATAAAAATAAATAAATATATATATGAATAAAAATAAAAAAAAAAATAAGAGGAAGAGGAAGAGGAAGAGGAAGAGGAAGAGGAAGAGGAAGAGGAAGAGGAAGAGGAAGAGGAAGAGGAAGAGGAAGAGGAAGAGGAACAAGAAGAACAAGAAGAAACAGTTCTCCCTCAGAAGACTTAAGGAATGACACACTGCTGACAAACAGAATAAATGAGTTCAACTGAGCTGCTACAGCTCAACTAGTGACCTGAGCTAATTCATTTAAAGTTAACTTTGTCATCTCTTTTACATCTGCAATGTAGATAAATTGTCAGGAGACCTGTGAAGTTACTGAAATATGAACCATGATGGTAAAAGGCCCTGGGTCACCTGATCATTGAGTCATGAATGCAGAGGATAGATGGCTGTTGAAAAATGTGCATCCCAATGGCAGAGCACAGAGCACAGAGCTGTAGAGAGGCAGTGAAACAGTGAAACAGTGGAGCCATAAAGTAGGGTCAAAGGCATACCATTCACTCACAGTTTCTGAATAGTACTGAATAGAAAATGTTAGAGATCTGTACATGTGATCAACGACAAAGTCATGAGACAGAGACAAAAAATAATTAATCATTTTTAACAGTCTACGTTGTAAAACATTGAAATATTGATGCACCACCTGCAATTTTATTTAATGTAGCCTAAAATATTTTGTAATATAATATTTGTAATGTAATATTTGTAATATTTTGTAATGTAGCCTAAAATATTTTGAAGAGCTGTTTGACTCTTATGAATAATTTTGAATTGTACTGTTCCCAGTGTGAACTGGTAAGGAAGAAATGTTCTTACTGTGATGAAGTCATTCAGATACAATTGACTACATTTTTTTCCCCCAAGTTTAATATAAATATATTTCTGTATACATTTATGCAAATAGGTACTTATGTGCATACATAAATATAAAACTATTTTAAAATTCTTCTTAGTTGGTTCATGATAAAACTTTATGAAAAATAAGCATGTTTCCTTTTACCTCTTTTTCCTCTTTAAATAAAATGGTTTGTGGTTTGGGAAGATCAGCTAAGGCCTTTTAAAGCAAAACTTGTACCAGAATTTGCATTGCTAAATTTTACTGAATGGGAGTTTAAAATTTTCTGATATTCTTTTAACTTTGGGGGTTAAAACTTTGGACCCTGGTGTAAGGTTAAAATCCATCAATTTTGAAACTATATTCAAATGATCAATTTATGTAGATAGTTTATTTAGCTAAAATATGATTGTGCTGAATTTTAAAATATATGAGATGACATGGTTCAACTCATTAGTCTAATTTTATAACAGTTTGAATCCATATTTTCAGGAAAGCAACAACATTTAAAATACCTTTTAGAATTGCATTTATGACTCCAATAAGTACCAAGTTTTAGGTACATTTAGTTTCCAGCTATCAATACAGAATAGATCCTAAGGTAATTCATTCAAAATAGTTGGTTTTCAAATAATTAATTGCTTTATAGATAAGTTATAATCAACATTTGAAGATATTGGATTATTTTTTCTAGCCATAAGTTTATTTCTGTTACCTGAGAAATACCTTTTCCTCAATGAGAGACTGATAAAGGGCCCTACTGATGATCAGTAATTGCACACAAAGCAACTTGTGTTTTATTTAGAAGGCAATTTTATTTATGATTAGTCTCCATCTCAGTGTACTGTTTTGAAAGGGTGTAATTTGAGCTTGTTTTTGTTTTGTTTTGTTTTAAATATATTTGCTAGAACCTTTGGTATAACATGCCCTTTATAAAACAGAAGATTGTTGTTGTTTTCAATCACTATTGCTGTAATTTGGAAAGTCTAAAAGTTTAAAATCATTCCATCAAACACGCTCATTTCTCACAAGACTTGTTTTGTGATGGTTGTGGTCAGTCTTATGAAATGAGAGGACGTTTTTAAATTTGCAGGCTCAAAGCATTTTAGTCCTCTAAACTGCATTTGGAAATGTGATACTTGGAGTTGTACTGCATCAGTTTTCATTGGTAGGTAGCCCAGCAGAATGCAAAATGCTTAGGAGCACCTTGCAAACACTGTCTGGCAAACCTGTATTTCTTCTCTTTCTTGTTACTCAGTTTTCTGCTGAAAAACACATTCTGTGTTTATGATTGTAATACACTGTTCAAAATATGCTGATTTCCTTGAAGGTAAAACTTACTACCAGGAATTTCATTATCTAGATTTTATCTCAAGATGTACTTAGCTTTTATATTATTCAGATAAACTTAACCTTACAATATGCTAAGTTAATTTTATAGATTCATAGGTTTCCAGATTTTGAAGTGTCTCATTTTGGTGAATGGTTTCATCAGTAAGCCTTACAGATTTATTTATAACTGTTTTCTTAACAAAATCAAAGTTAATTTACTTCTATATTTATAATTTTGACATTCATAATATTCAAAGATAATGTTACTAATAAATACAAAATAGATATTAACTGCCTGAAATTTTAAAATGACTTTCTAGCTTTCCAAAAGTGAAGCAGTGCTCTGAGATCTGACTATAAAAATTTTGAGTCCTGACTGGTGTTATGTTGTGACAAGATTTTCACAGGAAAAAATGGAACTCAGAGGGACTTTTGTCATATTGTGCTTTTAGATCTTACTGAATTACAACTAAGCAAAGTTTGAACCTGAACTAAAACAGTCAAAGCAGACTTTTCTTATTGCAGTTAATATTCCATATTAACTTCCATATATTTTGTACTATACTAGAAAAACCTAAGAAAGTTAAAATATATACATACATATATATAGAATAGAATATTTTGCTGCATCTAATTTCTACCAAATTTATTAGTATTTTAATATTGCACATATTCTGTAGATACCAGTATTTGTACTTCTGTCTAATACTTCTGTCTAATACTTTTTGGCAAGTAGCCTCCAATTGGTAGGATTATTAAGGGACTAATACATTTAAAAGTAGATAAAAAGCACTTGTAGAACCATTAGCTACTATTTTGTTCTTGGCTAAACTGATGATCCTTTAACACAGAAAATAGCTTATATGTATCTAAAAGTTAAGTACAATATATTATAAATCAAATATACCAAAGGCTTTATTTCTGAGAGTAGAAACCAGAAATGCAGAAACAGAGAACTAAAAACTATAATGGGTGAGGAACTCTAAACTAGCTTAAAAGGACCGAGTAACTTAAAAGAGTATTGAAGTTCAGCCTTAATAGAGCCCCAGGCTCCTTTTTTTTTTTTTTTTTTTTTTTTTTTTTTTTTCCATTTGTCACTACAGATGTAGCAATATTTATTTTATGAAATCTAGTTTTGAAGAGAGGTGAAGCATTTTTTTGTTTCCTAAAGGGAAAAGACAAAGATCCTTAGCAAGCCCATCTATATAGCAATCTGCTTAATCTGCTTATTAAAGCAGATTATTAAAGCAGATTAAGTATGCTGAACTGGCAGTTCTGAGTGTTTCTCATTGTTCCTTGTTGAGATGGTCACTTTATAACCAAATTAGAGCTCAATCACCCAGAGCTGCAGCAACAATAGTAACCAGCATCAAGTCTGCCCACCATTTCAGATTTATGGAACTTCCAAGTGGAGTTCATTACAGCAAATCACACAGCACGATCCCATTAACAGCACATTAAGAAAATAGTTTAAATTAAGGTTTGTTGTATTGTTAGGCTTGTTTCCTGCTCAAAATGTGGAGGTTTCCTGCTCTATCCTACATTAAAGTAAACTACAGAACATTTGCTATTCATGGAGGTCTCTGCTGCTATTTGCTGCTCTGTTTGTATAGCATGTGAAATATTCATGAATCTGCAATCTTGAAATATCACAGGTTTCAGCTGAGGATTTCATAGTTGTGTGCTCTTGGTTTGTGAACAGATAATCAGGAATTAACAACTATAGCTTGTTTCTTTATAAACCAGCATCCATGTAAGCATCCTGGCTGTAGCAGCTGTTACTTGGCTACCCCTCTTTTGACAGGAGAGGTTACAAGAGTTACTGTACTCCATAGAAGTCCTGGAGAGCTACCTGCCTTTGCAGCAGTCCTTCTGACCTGAAAAAAAGAGCAATGTTGAGAGGCTCCCATGCCATTCCTTTTAAGCAGACCGCAGCATATTCAGCAAGGCTTTTGACGCTGTTTCCCATAGCATTCTCCTCAAGAAACTGTCTTGCTTGGACTGGCATACGCTTTGTTGGATTAGAAACTGGCTGGATAGCCAGGCCCAAAGAGTCATGGTGAATGGAGTTCATTTCAGCTGGAGGGCAGTCACTAGTGGAGTCCCCCAGGGCTCAGTCCTAGGGCCAGTTCTCTTTAACATTTTTATTGGTGATCTGGATGAGGGGATCAAGTGCACCCTCAGTAAGTTTGCACATGACACCAAGTTAGGTGCATGTGTCGATCTGCTTGAGGGTATATTAAAATGCATTTTATAATGTAAATCACACTTTAAAAGGTACAAATATTTCATCAAAGACAAATTTTATCTTCATTTTAGCCTAATAGCTTTGAGGAAGGCTTACTAGACATGCAGAGTATTACATTATTTATTTGTTTGTTTCTGATGTCTTTTTCTCAACTTTTTGTGTATATGTATTTGTTAAGAAAATGGTAACAACTATATGATTAAGTACCATTTTAATGAGCCTCACCAATGGATCATAATCTATGGACTCTTAAGAGGTGTTTTTTTGTTTGTTTGTTTTTGTTTTTCTCTTTCTGTTTTCTTGTAGTCTATGTAACAAGTTTTCTACCAAGAAAGTATTCACATAATCTTTGTATAAATTAAAGGTCAATAATCTCTCTAATCTCTCTTTTTCTGTTTCTAAATAGACACATTTATTTTGTCCCAAATCCTTTAATTACAGCTCTCTGCAATAGCTGCAGTGAAGTCCGCAGTTGGACCACTTACAGTTCCAAAGACTTTCTAAACTACAAGTTCTGGTTGACGACTTAGTGTTTGTGTTGTGGACTGGGACTAGTCTTGAAAATATTAAGAACAGGTACAAAAAGTATCGAAATTCACACGTTTCTGTTATGAACATGTTTCCATGTAATGACGGTGCATGCGCCAGGTTCTCCTCTGGAGTAGTGACAAATCATTTTAACTTTTAGTTTGACACATTGTGAAAGTGAGACACATCTTTTTGAGCAACAAGTTGATTTTTAGGTTCTTAAGGTTTCCCAAGTCCCCTTCAAAACCAGTTTATCTAGTCAGTCATTCTCATTATCTTATTCCCTTTCTTGAGACTTGACACTTCATCATTTTAAAAAAATATATTATTTCTTTCTATCTTTCTTTCTTTTCTTGACACTTATTTCTGCAGTAATCTCTTCCTATTCTAGCAATTGGCTTTCATTAATGAGGACTGAGTCACTTCCATGGTCTCTCCACATCATTTGAGTTTCCATACTCCCATACTCATTGTAGCTCTAAAATATTATACAACAGGGAGATAGTACTCTAATGGCAGTCATGATATGACTGCATATTTACATGAGAATTCCTTCTTTGACAAGAGCATAACTGGATTCTTGGTATTGTTTTGATAGCAACTCTTTCTAAAGTTAGCTAAGCACAAGGTCCCTTTCTTTATCTTCGGAAAAGCATTCATTAATTTTATTTTTATTTGACAAATTCAGTGGGTGCTGTTTGGGTTCTGTTAATTACCTGTGCTTCTACTAAATGTTCTGATTTCTCAGCTCTTGACTGCAAAATGTATGATGCATTGTTTCTTTAAGATAACACTGCTAAGGACATATCAGTAAAATTCAAGTATGTCATTATTATGCATAATGAGCCTTTTTGCAATCTCGGCTGGCTACTTAGTATGCTGAGGTTAGAAAACAAAACTTTTCCACACACCCCAAAGTCTTAATATGTCATTATTGGATTTCCTGGGAATGGATGTCAACACTGTACAAATAAAGGAAAAATTAGAACTCTTTTAAGGCTACTTTGTTTCTCAAGTTGCTAATGAAATCTACTGGCAGTCTTCTTCCAGGCTGTTCTTCTGATAACAATAGGGAGCAAGTTTAATTTAAAATAGCAGTGACATCCTTTTATTAGACACTTGCGTTTCATAAATGTTGAGCACTCTAGGAATATGTGTAAGAATTACAACAATGTGGTTACATGGTAAATGAGAACAGCCATAGTTATATGAGGATGTTTAATTTGAAGTATATACAACACATGCTTTAGGGTGTACTGGGAGAGTCTGGAAGAAACTTTCTCTGTGACATATTATTGCAGAGTTACCAAAAGGAAGCTTTCTCGAGGGAGGATATACTGCCCACTACTAGCACAATAAGCTGCAGTAGATGTTCTAATCTGATCTGGGGCAATGCCTAGGTTTGTGTAACTTTATTTTTTTATTTTATTTATTTATTTATTTATTTTCCTAGCTCTTTAAGATTTTTCCATAAATGCAGGTGGCCTAACCATGAACACAGACTGATGCTTCTTAAAGCTTGTTCACTCAATGGGGCTAACTAGATACCCATAAGTGATAAGTAATATTGAGTCAGAAAAATCTCTGAAGGACCAAAATTCCCCCTCTCCCCTAATATATATATATATAATTAATATATATGTATATAGTATATATGTACATATATATATATATAGTATATATACATATATATATATATATTTATATATTAACTATATATATATATATATATTTTTTTTTTTTCAGTCCCTGATATCTGGTTCTTATGATAAAATGAAAATATACTTTAAAAAAAAACTTATTTCAAAAGTTTGATTCAAATAATTATATATTATAATCTACCAGTGTCATTAACATACTAGTACAGCCCAGAACTTTCACTGGAATATTCAGTTTGGTAAACAAAAATATTCTTAAAATAAGGTTTCATTTGTCTGCACTTTAAACATGATGACTCGTTTGCAAATAACTTGTATGTGTAACATAAGGAAGGCTTATTTGTGCTGCATAAGGGAGCACAAAAAATACATTAAATAGTTGATGCTCAAATTAATATAGTATATAATTAGATATCTGGTATCATATACACAGTTTTCAGAAGGTGTGGATATAATATCTTAACACACAATAAACATAAAAGGATTTAAAAGAACTATTTATCATAATATTAACTTTTTGATCATAGTAATCTATCTTAAACTAACAAAAAGCTAATTCATTGTAGTGAATGAACCTTTATCTTGACAGCTTGTGTATAAGCCTATGCAGGCTGGCACTAAACTTATAGAAGATACCCATAGGCTCTCATTATGATTCAAAAGATTTTATAGATTGTGCTTGACACAGAAACAACTGTTTTCCTCTAAACACCAATTGCACTTATTTCTGTGTCAAGTCTTTAAATACTATTAGCCAGTCACTGGATGTTATGAAAAGTGAATTGTTGAATGTTACCAGTCTTTGATCATCCATTTCAGATACACAGCAGATAAGTAATTAAATGACTGCCTGACTGAAAAAGACCATGATTTGAGTGAATACACAATGCAGCATATAAATAAATAATACTTTAGATTTAGTTTTTAGGAACAGATGTTAGTCAAGTTTAGTTAACAAGAGTTAGTCAATGAACATTTGATATCTATAGTTTGACAGCTGTATGAACTTATTTGGGGACTACCATGATTACAAATTAGAAATGAGTTATTTTATATCCCTATTTTTCAAATTCTCCTTTCCAGTTGAATCATAATTTAGGAGAACATTCCTCTTAGGGGTTCCACAGGCAAGATAAAAACCAGACACACACATAAAAACAAAACAAAACAAAAAAAAAAAAAAATCTTTTCCTTAAGCTTTCTGATATTGGTATAATAAATTGATAAAATAAATTGGTATAATAAAATATTATAAATTATATAAAAGATTCAAAAGATAGAACAGATCAGCATAAGATGTTCAGGATTAGATATACTTTTACACTTGCAGTGGACCTAACCTATCATGACAGAATAGACATCAGACCATAAAGTGCTGGTGATACCTAATCAAGTATTTTATGTATATCAACATTTATTTTAAAGGTTTCCCCCATTTTTTTGTGTCATCTTTATATTTTCCTAAAATCTATGAAGTTAATAATTAAGCTTAAGAAGTTGAAGCAGCAAAAGAGCAGACATAAAAGGAGAAAACACAGGACAACAAGGGAACAGGAAAGATGTGCAGGGACCCCTTTTTTATCTATTATTTCCCACAAAATGCCAATAGAATTCATTCGACTTGAGTGTTTCAATTTTATTTTTCACTGAAATGTCCAATGATGAACATTTACCTCTGAGCCCATCTACCTAAGAGAGTATTTATTAGTCTTGCTAATTTGTGTTAGCCTCCATTTTGATATGAAAAAATACAATATCCACCATTGAAAGAACATACCAGCAACAGGGAAACAAATGAAGTTATAGCATGGAATCATTATTAACCAATGAAAATATTATTGTCTGTGATCTGTATTTTGCACCAGACATGTTGCTTAAAAATAACGGCTTAGTCTTTCTACTTTGTACTTGAATACTCCGGTAATGTTTTCAGAATGTACTCAGGATTGGTATTCCATAGTCTTAATATACAACTGCTGGAGAACTTCTGTTTGCAGTTGAAAACAAAACATCAAGAATCCAATCAAATCTATTTCACTTGAATGAGTGTGTTGCCAATGAACTATTCTTTGGGATGAAGTGAGAGCCTTTTTTATTGACTAGAATACGATTAAATTGAAACTCATATGTGAATCACTTGCAGAAATGGTAGAGACTTAAGCAGCTGCTGAAAACCAGGTTACTGAGGTAAATATTATGAGACTTCCACAAACACCACCACAGTTAGTTTTTTAAAGTGTTTGTTGTTATTGTTTTTTTTTTGTTTGTTTGTTTGTTTAAGTCCATTATTACCACAAAAATGTACCACCTCAAAGTTGAAAGTATAAACAAGTTTTTTTACTTTTTTTTTTTTTTTTTTTTTCTTGAAGGCTCAGAATATCACAGTTTATGCTATACATTCTAAATACCAGCTTTTTAATGTAAGTTGAATACAAGATCATGGATAGGAGTTTTGCTTCTTCAGAAAAAGACAGCCCTATGTAGTCTCAGTTAAAGGCACCAGCAGCTGACAATTACAAATCTCAAAGCACATTGTACAAATGCAGAGATTAAAAAACAAGTATTTTATCCCCAAATTACTGAATCAGAAATTTATAAATGGGTTTCTTACTCTCAAGAAATAAAAGAATAGCTCTATTATAGAAACTGTCCAGCCTTTTGATCTGTGCAGACCTTTCAGTGAGTACCCTGCAATCTCTGATAAATCTTTTTCTCTGTTAAATCCTTATTTATTTATTTTTCTTGTTCAGTCTTCATTGATGACAATAAAAAGCTCTGAGGCATACGTTTAGCATGTTCACCTGTCACAATCTTAGCATGCAGTCCTTCCCACAGCAGGACTGTTGTGAGAGACCAGGATTTCTGGTGTTGAGACCAAAATGTAAAACACAGCCTGGAAAAATCCATGCCACTAAGCAATGTATACAAACTGTGAAGTAGATGCCGCAGGCGGGTTTGATAGCACTTGCCACCTCTTCCTATGTTTTTATTTGTAAATTTCCCAAATTCTAGGAGTTGATGATTTTCTCTGCTAGGGATATGCCTCAGGGTAAGAGAGAACTTCTTCCAAGAAAGGTTTAGATAAAGTGCCTAGTTTTATTTCTGCTTAGGTAATGTTTACATAATTCAGACAAATTCTTAGAGCCTAAATGCATTAGAGAATTGCATCTATTTCAGGGAAATGCCTAGTGCTGTTCTGAGTGGAATGCAGAATTAAAATTTAAGTTATACATCTTTAAGAAGTAGTTTATACATTGTGTTCATAAAATAAACTAATTTTCCAGAATTTAAGTATATGTATGCCCTACTCAGACTCCTGGGGACAAAACAGGGCATTCCCACAGAGCTGCAGTTGTTAATTTAGGTAAGTGTGATTGCTGGCCTCCTAAGCCAGGGCAAGGATATTTCCATCTCAGAAAGTACCTTCAGGTAGTATGAGGAATGAAAAAGATTTATTTTCAACATAGGTGAAACAGAACAAAATTTTCAGAGAGAGTACAATTAAAGGAGTTGATGTGAACAAGGAATCTAGCATGGAAAAAGAAGAAAAAAACCTAGTCCAATAAGTAGACAAACCATGTAGATATGTAAACTTAAATATGCAGAGACTTTAATGGAGAAAGGCTCTGTGAAAATGCAATTGGATGTACAGGACAGGCTGAAAAGGGAATGCAGAGGCTAGAAGAGAAAAATAGTAATGAAAGCAGAGACAAAGTGTCATATAAATTTAGACGTTGCAGACTAGATCTTGCAAAGTGAGAAAGGGCATTTTTGTAAGGGCAAAAAAGTAAGGTTTGTATTAAAGCTACAGACAGAAACACAAGGTGGACAAATTTGGAGGCAACCAGGACTAGTATCTGGAGCCTGGAGAAGAAGGATGGAATGGAGGTTTATAAGCTCAGTGTTTCCCAGACAAGTGGTTATCCATCTTAAATCTATAGGTCATTACCTCACAACAATCCTTACCTGTTAGTAAACATCTATTATTAGTGGACAATATAGACAATGATGTTCTTTGTATTTTTTTCTGAGAATTTATCCTTAGTCAGGTACCAGAAGGTAACTTTGGCCGATTGAAAAATTGACTCAAAGGGTGGGGGTTTGTTGTGTAGCTACCTAAAGTTTACAATGACCTGAAAAAACATTCAGATATGATGCCACATGGAAAGATTTCAACAGAGTTCTTAGTTTTCTTTAAAAAAAAAAGAAAAATAAAATGAACAATTTAAAAAGAAAGCAGCAACAGAAAAAAAAAAAAAAAAAGAAACACTCAAGCAATTCCTTGAACAAAAATAAAAAATAAAAGATACTCAAGATCAGGAGTAGGAGCTTGCTTAGAGATTTGGTGTTTGTCTACCTCAAAGAAATTAGGTTTATTTGGAGACATTCTGTTTACATGTTAAAAAATCCCACAATTAAGATTGTAATTGAAACCTTAATTCAACTCTGAATGTATCATGGCCTTTAATTACTTGATCATGTCTTTTTTGTTTGTTTGTTTGTTTGTTTGTTTGTTTTCTCTCTGTGCCTTATTTGGTGCAGAGGATGGTTGCTTCTGTGGGTCTGACTTGTGAATAAAAATGTTGATTGCAGTACTCTGAATTATTTTATTTTATTTTATTTTATTTTATTTTATTTTATTTTATTTTATTTTATTTTATTTTATTTTATTTTATTTTATTTTATTTTATTTTATTTTATTTTATTTTATTTTGCCAACACTACAAAAACAGATTGAAAGGACTGTGTCTACTGATCAAAGGAGACAGGGAAAACCACATTTCATATACAGTAAAGCTTATATCTAATAGTAGTTTAGAGTATGTCTGTCACACCAGGAAGCACTGTGTGTAGGTAGATGTATGGAGTTTCACTGAAACTGATATATTGACATGCAAACTACACAGATAGTAACTTGCTGCTCAGAATCATTGTGGCCCTGTGCCTGGGCTAATTAGGCTTGCTCCATAGCAGTAAAACCAAAACTAATTAGTTGAAGAGGAGAGCTCTGTTGACTGTATCTGTGCTTTATTTTCATTTGGCACCAGCTCAGTTGTCACTGCATAGCTGTAGTTTGCATAAGGTAAACTGAAGCAAATTATGTAAACACTCTTTTGACAGGTTATCAGTAATTTTTTATCATTTATTTTCTGATTGAATAATTCGTAAGCATCACTGATTTAGAGAAATGCTGAGAGTTTGCATTTCAGCACTTCAGCAAATGCTGAAGTGTGAATCTGTTCAATCCCATCTAATGCAAAGTATATTGAAAAATCAGTTGATTGTCATCTTGGAGTAGATCAAAACTTGGTAGATGTTGACCTCTTTGATAGACAGTGATGACCATACCACTACAAATCTCTTGAAAGTTGCAGAAAAATATATTAGCAAATGTTTGTGAAGTGCTTAGTTGTTACAGCAGCGAGTGTTATGGAAAAGCTAAATATTAAATTAATCTTTCTGTTAACATAGTGGAGTTTGAATTTAGTGTGGTAAACAAGGCAAAATGTCACAAACAACTGCTTATTTGGTGAGTACTGCACACCTTAGATGTAAACAAGCCAGAGAAAAAGAGCATGTCATTACAGGAAAAATGTCATAATACACATATATGAGGGGGCTGAACAAAGAATAAGAGGTCTCTCTTGTCTTTCCTAGAACTACAATATTTAGTTTTGTAACCTGACTATATTAACAGGTTCTTCAGATAAATAATACTATAAGTAAAAGGAGGCAGAAAATACGCTTACAAAGCAGCAAAACTTATGCGTATTATTAAAAAGTTGGCCAATGCTTTCATAAATGCCTTAGAAAAAGCTGTGATTTATTGTGCTTATTTTGTAAACCTTAATGGTTTTAACTTGAACCTTTAAATGTAGTACCTCTAATATAGGAAAAAATTTCTCTGTTGTCTCTTTATTTGTTGCTCTCCTTTGTAAGTCCATAGACAAATATAGATACAAGTACATTGTCTTACAGCTCTGTGCCTCACAGATCACTTGAAGATAGCAGATTTTGAACTTGGTTATGACCGAAGAACCACTGCCATGACTTTACTAGAAATAAAAATAGAACCACACCATCTCTCAGTAAACTGTACTGATTTTGTTATGAATAACTTACCACAATAAATGTATTTAAGTAATAGCAAAAATGTTCATGGTTCCTCTCTCCAGTTTTGCTAATTTTATAGTTTTGACCCCAAATACTATTTAGCTGTAGGCTTTTCACAATGACTGACAAATATATATATTTTATGTTAGAATATATTACATGATAAAATGAAATCACCCAGACTGCTGTTGTTGTTTTGACATATTAGGATGATATTTTGATTTAATTTGTAAGCAATTGTCATAATCCTCTTTTTCCTGATTTTATTATTATTATTATTATTTTAATAACAATTACTTTCAGTCACATAATGTATTTAAGAAGGTATTTTATTAACTTAAACTGACCATGTTGATTGGCATAAATTTCTAGTTTTTTGTTTGTTTGCTTGTTTTTCAATAAAATAAATTTGGGCTAACATATTTTTTATGAGCTAGATTTTTCTGAATTTAAGAATATCCAACTAGTGACCAGCTAAAGGAGAATACCGTCTCTTTATCTGAAAACTAGGGTTTTCAGAGGGTCAGTGCATCCCTAATTATAATGATGCAGTTAACACTACTCTAATTGAAAGGTTGTGTCAGCATTTCCATTATAAAGCCATGTTTTTCATGGGTTGTAGCTCAGCTGTAAAGATTCAATCTGGGCTGAAACATGTCAAAAGACCTCATCCCGCTCCACACAGGATGCCTTCAATCTCCCAATTAAACCAGTGAGTTCTCCAGGCACTGACTATTTCAGACAAATGAGGGCAGGCTTTGCAAGAATCGTTTTACAATGCCATCCTATACAAAGGATTTGCATTCAAGTAAATAGTTTTGTACATGCTCTCAACATTTGCATTTCTTTCAGAATGTAAGCTCACCTGAAAAATATCTTCCAGATCAGATCATTGTAGTGCTCTATCCTGATGGATGCTTCAGGGGATACAACATTTACTAAAACATGAATGTGCTAATTTACAGTGATTTAGATGTAATATTTAATGTTAAAAATGTTTTATGTTGCGTGGATAGAAACTTGTAAAACAATAACAGCTACGGTATTTTTAACATTCTTCAGAGCACAGGCTAAAAAATAAAAGAAATAGTTTGCTAAAGGAGGACTTAAACTATAGGGGGAAATTAAATGTAAGATATTGAGAAGGTATTACACAAGGAAGTGTAAAATAAGTGATTAAAACCTACCACACAACGTTCAATTAAAAAACATGCGAAAATATCTTGAATGGAAAGTACAAAACTAATTAAATAAACAAATAAGTGCCATTAATGTTGATAACTGTCCTGCTAATAATAATAATAATAACTTAATTGTGAGGAAAATCACGGTGGATAGTCAAGGCTGCACAGAGGAGAATCAGGACAATAATTTGTTGATGCCCCAAAACCTGCCCTGATCTCAAACTTTTTTTTTCAAAGAAAACAAAACCAGCAACACAGACTTGGACTGATCAATGATACAATTTGTTTTATAAATATTTTGAAACGTCTAAAGTGTCATATGGCATATCCAGAAAGGGACTAGTTAAAGGCCTTGATACTTCTCCTATTGATGAGATTGGTAGGCCAATTAACTACAGTAAGAGGATGTATGAGTGCAATACCAAAATCTAATTTATTTTTTTTTGCACACCAAAAACAGAGTTAAGACTCCAAAAACAGGCAGAGAATTCTGGCCAGCACCTATATGAGGTAGTGGGACATAATCCATACGTGACATTGTTACACCACCTCATCCTCTGCTGTGCCAATACGTGTATCCAAGCCGTGTCCACATTTCATGAAGTTCTTTCTTCCAAAGGCAGTGAATGACAGTATTGGAAATGAATAGTTGTTCCCCAGGCAGTGCTACAGTAAATCCTACTGTAGGTGTAAAGGACGTACTAGGCATCCGCCCAAAAATCTTTAAAACTGTGTAGTTACAGAACACAGTAATTCTTTCTGACCTATGAATAAGTGTTTGCTTTGTAAAGGTATTTAGAATATGTTGTTCAACATTTGTCCTAAGTAGCTACACTTGTACTTCAGCTCTCCTGGTGGCATTTCACCATGCATTTCAGCTGAGAGCATGGCGGCACTGCAAATACATATGCAAAGAGGAACTCTTTTTGGAGTTGAAAACTCCCTTTTCACAAGGATCCAGCTGTTTTCATTCATTCCTTCCTGTTCTGCAATTGCACTCCAAGGGAGAAGACACACTGCAACGACAAACTCCTGAGTTTAATGCATCCTATTTTCTTCCTCCTGCAGACTTTTACTGCAGAGTGGTGTTATATGGCATTTTCATGTGTGTCTGAAATATCAAGTGCTTATCTTGCTTATATCAGGAACTGCTAACGTAGGTATAAAAGCACTAACTAGCTAACATCTGAAGTTGTAAATGATCTGTCATTTGATTCCAAACAAATGGAACCAATCAAACAAGGATTTCCCAAAGTATCAGAAATTCTCATGGGCTTAAAGAAGAGTATGATCCAGCTATTAGTTTTACAGACAAGTTGTGGGTTGGCTTCCTGTCACACCACCTCTTTAAATTCATATTTTCTTACAAACTTGAGTAATATGGAGGGGGGGGGGGGGGGGGGGAGGGGGGAAGCCTTTGTGTTAAGGAGAGTAATTTCATGAGACTGTGACTGTACAGGGACTTGCTAACCATCTGGATTTTCCCTTGTGAATGCTAGCATTGTATTTTAAATTGTGTAGTTCTGAGAGCAATAATCCAGTTATGCTAAGTAAATTTTTTTTTATTTTTTTTTTCTTTTGGTGTTCTAAGTACATTTTGCCATTATGCTGATGCAACCATTCCCATAGTAAGGACATTTTCAAGCTGCACAGTTGTGAAATAAAGAGACAATTTATGGATTTCAGAGTATGAAGCAGGAAAATATGATGAAATCTTAAATGAAATTAAAACAGTCATGTTCCAGAATTATAATAACATATTTTTTTTTAATGGCTTCTAACTAAATACTCAGTTTATTTCAAAACATAAAGCAAAGATACCTAGATAACTTAAATTACTCACTGAAACACCTATAACAATAATAATATACCTGCATATAGAGGGGTCACAGGGCACAGAAGCTAGGGCAATGTCAAAAGGCATGGTGCTCTCTTTTACCAAGGAAATGTATTGTTTATTTTATGGAAGACTTTTGTAGTCATTTGCTTAGTATGGCTGAGTAGTTCTTAGAGAATATAAATTTCCAATTTAAAAATTCATAGGATTCTATTTGGTCTTATTAAGAGTTACATTTTTGGTAATCCCTATGAGGAATTTAACTTCTGCTTTTGGTCAATTAAATTCTGTGTACTTAAATTCCCTCCAAAAATTAATTAGGTATGGTACGTAATATTCAACACTTGCCAGATCTTACATTAGAGGTGGTTGTATTTCAGTGATGGATACATATATCAGTTTAATTTTGTGAAGCTATTTGATATTTATTTTCAGTAATATTAAAGTATAAAATTAGACTGAAAAATAAATCAATAAAGTTTGTAAAATACACCATCTGAATAGGTGACTATCTGGCTTTGTATTCTGCTTTTCAGATTGTTTAATAATAACATTAACAGATGAAACTAACATGAAAGAGTAAGTTAGTAAGCAACTAGAAAATCTTTCAAGGAGCCCACCCTGAAAGTGAAAGAGCCAAACTAATTTTTCAGATTTTCTTCTCCAGCCTCTTTACTGGTTATGTCTTGAAAGATTTTGTTGTGTTTTTGTGTGACCATTGTGATATTTAGTGGAACAAGTCCTATTATTTTTCAGTTAGATCTGGTCAATATTTATCCTTTGAACCTGGCTTTGTGATTTCATGTATGTGTTCTGGCCTTTAAGTCAACCTTGTTTCTGGAGGAGTTGTACTACCTTGTTTCATTTTCTGATTTTTTTTTTCTCTTGTTATTATGTGTGTTCTATTTCTGATTCTCTCATGTCATTAAAATTGGTTTCTGAGAATTATCCTTAACTCTTTGCAGTGTGTGTTCTTGGCAAGTGACAGCCATGCAGTATCCTCTGAAGACTCTGTAGGTAGTTCTGGCTTGTGGATAGTGTTGAGGGCAATGTTTTTCAAGACAAGTGTGGTGGTTTTACCATGCTAGGCAGCTAAACACCACAACCACTCTCTCACTTCTCCTCCTTAGATGAGGAGGGGAAGAAATAATGTAAAGAGCAACTCACGAGTTGAGATAAGGATAATTTAATTAAAGGGAAAAACTAATAATAATTATTATTAAGGAAAGATTATTATTAACTAAGCAATTTAACTAAAGGGAAAAAAAAAAAAAAAAAAAAGGAAAGGGGAAAAGGGAGGAGAAAAGGGAAAAAAGGAAAAGCAAACAAAACAAAACAAATAAAGGCTATGTGGAAGTGCAGAGGAAAGAAATTACTCTCTACTTCCCACAAATGAGCGATGCTTGACCACATCCTTGAAGCAGGGCCTCAACACACATAGCCAGTGTTTGGGAGGAGGACTGATGTTTTCATGAGAGCCCACCCCTCCCTTCTTCTTCCTGTTTCCACCTTTTATTGCTGAGTTAGACACCACATGGTATGGAAAATCTCTTTGGTTGGTTTAAGTTAGCTGCCCTGCTGATGTTTCTCTTCTCACTTTTTTGCCCACCCCCTAGGAGGGTTAAAGAGAGTCTCGATGTTGTGCCAGCACTGCTCAGCAGTAGACACAACACTGGTGTGATAACACTGCTGTTCTGGCTACAAGTGCAGAACACAGCACTGTATGGGCTGCTGTAGCGAGAGTTAACCTCCCAGCCAGACTCAGTACAACAACTCTAAATTTACTAATAACTATACTCAACTTCAGATTATAACAAAATTTGGTAGAGGTTTGCCATGATTGTCTAGTTCTTATAATTAAAAGCAACAGGGTCTCTAAAATGTCCTAGATTGTTTGCAGTTTCCTGAAGCTACTAAATTTGATCCTTGTTCGATTTATTTATTTTTATTATTATTTTTTTTTTCATCTCAGTTAACCTGGTCAGGTGGAAGGCTTCCCTGCCCATGGCAGAGGAGTTGAAATTAGATGATCAAGTTCCTTTCCAATACAAACCATTCTGTGACCTGTGACTCTATGCCATTAAGTGTAGAGCAGTGTAGTATAGCATTATCACTAGTATTTAATCCAGAACCTTTACAGATACCTCTCTGATATCTTGAACCAAAGGTGTGTATATCTGAGCATATTTTCCTTCACATTTTCTGAGGCTCTCTGTTGCCTCCTTTAATAAAAAGATGCTGTGTAAACAGCTCAATCCTTCACTAAATATTAGAACATTTTTGTTGTGGAATATGATGAGAATATGAATGCAACATCTCCTACTACATGGTTCCTGATAGATATTTTTGTATCCTAACATGATGTGTTTATACTCTACACTGTGTTTGCAAAACCATCATGGTATTCACAAGTATATGTATTCAATGACATTTACTGGGCACAATAAACTGCTGTCCCTGAGGTACGTTAGGTCTTTGCACTCATAATATTGTGACTTCAGACAGAGTTTTGGTAATATCCATCATAGCACCTTGGATGCACTCTTATTGACATAATGTTTCCTAACATCTTGTGACTAAACTATACATTCATCTTGTGGCAAAAGGTGAAGTGATGCAACCCCATACTCCAAAGGCCATTTTTAACACCAATATTCCTTTATGAGTATATTGTCTTTCTCTGTCAATTTGGTCACTTTTTATACCTTTTTTTTTTTTTTTTCCAGCTTTAGGCCTGTGTTGATTTTGACAATTTCTCTTTTAAAAAGTTTAGTCCATCAAAATAAATGACTATGTTAGGTCTTAGTCTTCCAATTCTCCCCCTCATCCCCCTTCACCCACCAAAAAATAAAATAAAAAATCATAGAATCATAAAATATCCTGAGATAGAAGGGACCCATAAGGATCATCAAGTCCAATTCCTGGCACCACACAGGTCTACCCAAAAGTTTAGACCATGTGACTAATTGCACAGCTCAATCACTTTTTAAATTCAGACAGGCTTGGTGCAGTGACTACTTCACTGGGGAGCCTCTTCCAGTGTGCAACCACCAGTGAAGAACATCTTCCTGATGTCCAGCCTAAACTTCTCCTGCCTCAGCTTAATCTCCTTCCCCCCTTAAGACCCTTAACCCCATTCCTGTGGGTCCTATCACTGGTGATTACAGGTCACCTGTCTCTCCACTCCCCCTTTTGAGGAAGTTGTAGACTGTATAAAAAATAATAATAAAACTGTAAATGTAACTGTAATAATAAGACTGTATATAATAATAATAATAATATAATGTGCACAATTGGATCTATGAGAGAAAGTGTACATCAAGGACAGGGAAGCACTGGAAGGAGAGATCTACAAAGAAATTTCAAAACATGAGAAGGGAATCAGAAACCTAACCAAACTAGGAGAAGGGGGTCTAAGGCAAGATTTATATAACCAGTCTCCACTGTACATAAATTTGATGGGTAATTTTGTACTGCTTAAAAACAAAACAAAACAAAACAAAAACAAAAAACAATGACAACAACAACAAAAACAAAAACAGTTTACAGCTAAGGACTTTAATTGAAAATTACTATGGAGAAGGAAAATAGGGAAATCTACATATTGTGGCAGGCTGAGGTTTTGGGGGATAGCAGCTACCAAAAGATGTAGCTGTGACAAAAATGATCATACAACAGGCTAAAATGTTATGATGTTATGTCCTATCAAGTCAGAAAAACATTAGACAAGATGTGAAAGTTATTATTACCTTGAGAGTTGTTGAACTGTGGAGCAGGTTTCCCAGTGTGGCACCTCCTTCCCAAGCTGAAGACTTGACCAGATCTTGATCTAATCAGTGTTGCTTTCTGCAGTCTAACCCTGACTTGACAGCTTTTAGAGTTCCCTTCCAAGCAAAATCATTCTATCCTTCCACAACCTATAGTGTGGCAAACCTCTTTTCATCTTTTAACATGTGTCACAGTATATATCCTGCTCAGTGTCTGTTTATTCATTTTCTTGCTTCTTTAATGTGACCATAATAAACTTCACAGTAGGCACACTTTTGATATTTTTATTTTTTTATTTTTTATTTTTTTTCATATATGGTTCATCTCCTTTTTCTCTTTAAGGGCATTCTCTCAACAGCCACTGCCACAAGCTGGAGTAACATACTCCACTTGTAATTCTACCTTTATTGTTCTCAAAATTACATTGAATGTCAAAAATAAGTATGTATTTCCTGTCAACTTCTAAGTTTCAGGTAAAAGGGGGAGAGGGAGGAGTGAAGAATAAATAAAAAGTATTTCTCTAAAGCCTCATTGTATCTGGAGTCATAACATTCATCAGACACTTATCGCTTTCTCTAATGCTTCAGGTATTGCTTCACAACAACTCTCACTGATGCCTCATTCTTTCTCCCCAGTGAGATATTAAAAAGCCTTACCACCCACTCATTCTACCACTCACTTTTATCTGCACAGTGTGATTGTCTACCTACTGACTTGCTTCATACTTCCATGATTTTCATGCAACCAATCCAAATTTCTAGTGGTTGAGACTCTTTTATGGCGCACATTTTTAGTACTATTCTGGGTTTTCCTTTAATCACAATGTCTCTTATGTTTTATGGATTAGGCCTTGAAAAAAAATGCTTCTACAATACTATTATGAAAGACATACCCGTAGACTTCTGTAGTAGTGACTCACATACAGCCAGTTGCATTTAAGGATCATTGAGGCATTGTTTGAACTCTTTCATTCTATAACTGTAAATTCATGTAAGTTCCTGTAAATTCCATGTTAATATATCAACAGTTTGGTTATCAAATGGAAAACATTTCAAATTATGAATCTCATTTATGAATATGTTCTCTTGTATACAGTTGTTTCCACAGAGAGTGTAAAATCAGACAAGTCAATCTTGCTTCTTCTTGGCCTTTGCAACTTAATGATTCCTCTATCCAGTTTAATAATGGTCAGGACTTAAATACTGGTGGGAGATTTTCAGCAAGAGCAGAAAATTCTGCTGTTGATAACCTTTTTTAGTAGAAATGTTGTGTCAAGATCTCTAAAGTTGCTCTGATGGCATTAAATATTTAAAGAAGGCAGAGATAGGTATTTTTTGTTGTTGTTTTTGTGTGTGTGTCTGTTTTTTGTTTGCTTGTTTTTTCCATAGAGTCACACTGATAGAACATGCCCTTGCTAGCCAGGATCGTTTCTCCTTGTAGGTCCACACCTATTACTTAAAGATGTTGTTGGAGAACACTTTGATACAGTTCTGGGTTTTCCTGTTTGTACAGGTTTGTGTATTCTGCCCCACCTCCCCTCCCCCAAGACCTTTTCAGGTTTTTATTCCCTACGCTATAGATATATAAAAGGAGACAGAAGTTGCCTTAACTGTCTCTGTCTCTGGATTCAATGGAAAAACAGGGCCACAAATTTAAAATTCTATTTCTGATATTTTTTTCTAACAGACATGGTATAAACCAAGGTCCTTGCTTAAGCTTTTTATGAGCTTTTAGTTGATTCAGAAGATCCTTTTCTATCTTAATCGGAGAAAAAAAAAAAAAAAAAGAGAGAAGTAGTGCACAGACTAACTTCATATCCTTGTTTTAGTAGGTGATCTTGGAATACTACTGTATAAGCTCTGTATGATCTTAAGGAAATGAGAGATGTAAAATGGGATAGGGTAAGAAGAGATGCTGAGTTCCTGGAAGTATTATATTATGAATAAATAAATTATATTTGTAGAATACTTGAGTTAATTTGGTGAAGTGTTGCCCATATTCGACTACCAGTAATTCCTCGGGTCTCCTAATTAGTACAAATTATATTGTTTCTTTGTAGACTTTTTCCTTTAAATTAATAAAATATGTTAAGAATACAAATATGTTAGGAAAATAAAATTGTTTCAATAAAATAAATGGATTTGAAAATATATCTTTTCTTAAATATAGTGTTATAAGTAGAACATGATTTTCTATGAAATGATTTATGGTTTTGGTGTCCTTAAACCATAAATCTGGAAAGTATTTCAAGGAGGTCTTACAGTGTATGTTAAAATTTCTGATTCCTTTGATAGCAAGAATTGTGCTTCTATTCATAAAGCATTATCAGTACACAAGTGTAATTGTGTAATTATTTATATATAATATATATATTATATATAATTGCACTACATTATATTATTATTATAATTATTAACTACATTATATTATTATTATTATTATTATTATTATTATTATTATTATTATTATTATTATTATTATTATTATTATTATTATATTATATTATATATAATTGCACTACATTTATATATATATATAAATGTAGTGCAATTATTTGCAGCTTTGTGGCTATTTTACATGGTGTCATGTGAGAATATCAAGCACAAAAGACCTATGGATTTTTATGAGAAATATGAACAGAGCCTTGGATTTAAATGCAAAAGAATAGAGCTATGTTACAACCAAAGGAAAAGCTTGCAACCTCAAAGCAAAAGGTGTGAGTTTCCCATGTCAATCCCACAGCTATTTGTATAGGTGCTTGAAACCCACAACAAATATAAGAGGGAGTCATTAAGTGCTAGATTGAGAAAATTAGCTTTTTGTATCTTTGATCAAACATTTTACATGAACATGTAAAACTTACATGAATTGCATAACAGACATAGTATCACCATGAAAAAGGATGCACTCAAACTATTTTACATATGTAATTTCTGAATGATATATTAAACAAGTCCAGTATAGTCCAGGTAATCCCTAATTTTTATTTATTTTATTTATTTATTTATTATTTTTTTTACTTGAATAGAGAGTCCATAAAAATTTTTGCAATTTGCATGCTTAGCAATGTACAAATATATGGCATTTTCTCTTTTAAAACAAATGCACACCACATATTTTACCAATCAAAGTAGATATCACTGAATTACAGAATCATCTAGGTTGGAAGAGACCTCAAAGATCACCTAGCCCAACCTCTGACCTAATACTAACAAGTCCTTCACTATACCATATCACTAAACTCTACAACTAAACATCTCTGTAAGACCTCCAGGAATTGTGACTCAACCACTTCCTTGGGCAGCCCATTCCAATGCCTAACACTTTCAGTAAAGAAGTTCTTCCTAAGATCCAACCTAAACCTCCTCTGGTGCAACTTTACCCCATTCCCCCTTGTCCTGTCACCAGGCATGCGGGAGAATAGACCAATCCCCCACCTAGCTACAGCTTCCTTTAACGTACCTATAGAGCGTGAGAAGGTCACTCCTGAGCCTCCTTTTCTCAACTCCAGCACCCTCAGCCTCTCCTTGTAAGACTTGTTCTCCAGACCCCTCACCAGTTTTGTTGCCCTTCTCTGGACTCACTCGAGTACCTTGATGTCCTTCTTCTAGTGAGGGGCTCAAAGCTGAACACAGTACTCGAGGTGCGGCCTCACCAGAGCCGAGTACAGGGGGTCAATTGTTTCCCTAGTCCTGCTGGCCACACGGTTTCTTGTGCAAGCCAGGATGCTGTTGGCCTTCTTGGCCACCTGAGCACACTGCTGACTCATATTCAGCCGACTATCCACCAATACTCGCAGGTTCGTCTCTGCCAGGAAGCTTTCCAACCACTCATCTCCCAGCCTGTCATGCTGCTTGCGGTTGTTGTGCCCCAGGTGCAGGATCCAGCATTTGGCCTTGTTGAACTTCATGTGGTTGGCCTCAGCCCACTGGTCCAGCCTATCCAGATCATCCTGCAAAGCCTTCCTACCCTCGAGCAGATCGACACATGCACCTAACTTGGTGTCATGTGCAAACTTACTGAGGGTGCACTTGATCCCCTCATCCAGATCACCAATAAAAATGTTAAAGAGAACTGACCCTAAAACTGAGCCCTGGGGGACTCCACTAGTGACTGCCCTCCAGCTGGATTGAACTCCATTCACCATGATTCTTTGGGCCCGGCTATCCAGCCAGTTTCTAACCCAACAAAGCGTATGCCAGTCCAAGCAAGAGCAGCCAGTTTCTTGAGGAGAATGCTGTGGGAAACAGCATCAAAAGCCTTGCTGAGGTCAAGGTAGACCACATCCACAGCCTTTTCCTCGTCCACCCAGCGCATCACTTTGTCATAGAAGGAGATCAGGTTCGTCAAGCAGCACCTGCCTTTCATAAACCCATGCAGACTGGGCCTGATCGCCTGCTTGCCCTGCAAGTGCCGCGTGATGACACTCAAGATAATCTGCTCCATGAGCTTCCCTGGCACTGAGGTCTAACTAACAGGCCTACAGTTTCCTGGGTCCTCCCTTCTTGTAGATGGGAATCACGTTTGCTAGCTGCCAGTCGACTGGGACCTCTTCTGGTAGCCAGGACTTCTGATAAATGATGGAAAGCGGCTTGGCCAGCTCTTCCACCAGTTCTCTCAGTACCCTCGGGTGGATCCCGTCTGGTCCCATTGAATTGTGTACATCTAAGTGCTGTAGGAGGTTGCCAACCATTTCCTTGTGGATTGTGAGGGCCACAATCTGCTCCCCATCCCCTTCGACCAGTTCAGGGTATTGCTCATCCAGAGAACAACTCGTCTTCAGTTTCCCCACTTATCAGCAGGGTTCACCTGATTTTTCATATAGACATATGGAAACAGAAGTATTTTACAGTTATCTTTGACGATGACATACAACTATTCCTGAAGACCTGTGCATATTTCTGTTTTACAAGGAAACAAGAAGAGAAACCACACAGCTGATTCCTTGACTTTCCTATTTATGTGTGACCCTTTGATTTTCCATTGCCTTGATTTTAAGGCACCAGAGCCTGGCAGATTCTCATGTTTTATTTATTTCACCAGCAGACCACAGATTCTGTATTTTAGAGGTAAACCATAAACACATTTTCTGATTTTTTTAATTATTTTTATTTATTTGTTTGATTCCTAATAAACAGTAGAATTTTTTTTTCACTAAGTTATTGTATCATCAACCTTGATTTTTCTTAAAAAAAAAAAAATTCTTTTTTACTTAATAAAGATTAATACCATACTTTTTTTCCCAGGAAAGTTGAATGTAATACTGATTTTTATACCACCATTCATATTTCTGCTAGCTGAAATGTGAGGTGTCCTGAAGACAAAGTGCATTATCATGCATTTAATGTGCATGAGTAAAAGTGCTCATAAAAAGAAATTATTATATTTTGCTGTTCCTGTGAGTGTCCACTTTCTGCTGACTGTCTGGATTATAAGTGAATGGCAATGTTGCTCACAGTGCAAATAGTTCTCATGCCACTGTTTGGACTTCAGGTGAACTTCAAAAGACAGCTGGATTTACCGGGGAGCAGTTAAATGTTGGGCCATCCACAAAGCCAACATCTACAGTTCCATGTTATATGATGTGCTTCTCTTTTCTCAGTTCCTCTAAACCTGTGCGTTTTCCTTTATATATGTTTATACAGGGTGTAAAGTAAATATCTTTTCAAGGACCCAAAGTCCAAAAACTTTACTAGTGGAAACCAGATCTTATTAAATTAGGGTTAAAAAAATATGTTATCTTTGGTGCATTGTCATAATGGCATTTCATGTTTCTATCTTCATCCTGAGGCTGTAAAGTAGACTAAGAACTATAAGGAATAAGATAAAATAAAAAGTCAGGTCTCAGTCCTGCTTTCAAGAAAAAATGGAGAATTACTGGAGCAACTGAGCTTAACCTTCACATTAGGATATTTTCCTGAGTAGAAATATTCAGTGTGTAGCTGAATATTTCATTGTGTACTCCTGAAAACCTCAGGAGTAAAGAACAGTCAGTTACAGCTTTTTTTTTTTTTTTTTTTTTTTTTTTTTCCTTCTCTGTTGTTGCTGAAGTATTTGGCAGCAGGATTGAAATCAAACTCTTAAGTACAGGACAATATTTCTGTCTGCTGATATTAGAGCTTTTTATTTTATTTTATTTTATTTTATTTTATTTTATTTTATTTTATTTTATTTTATTTTATTTTATTTTATTTTATTTTATTTTATTTTATTGCATCTGTAATTTGGAGCATCCGAAAACTCTCCTAAGTGCTGTAGGAGGTCGCACAACACTTGTACGTCCCATGGCCAAACACTAGTTAACAGTAGGTTGGAAACAAACATTCATCCCTTGTTCACTTTTTGAAGCTCATCTGATATGTTTTTGTCAAAGTTGTATGGGAATTCAGAACCACTGAGAAGCTTTTCATTGTACTTTATATCACTAATGTGAATTGTGAATTAAGGTCTTGCTATAGATATAACTACGGAAAAGGAGACAAGGTAGAGTTCACTTTAGAACTGATTTATCCAGAGCAGTGGTGCAGATCCTTATTTTTTAGCAAAAATTAAGAGCATATGTTCATCTCTAATTTGCAATGAACTGCTTCACTAAAACTACTTATATCAATACTGTTAGTGGTTTCAAGTGACCCATGTTCCAATAACCTGTGAGTGCAGACCCTTTTTCCTAATTAAGAATGTTTGACCACAAGAGGGAGTTCCTTGCCAACTGTTTACTTAGGAAAGTAGCGAGTATGGAAAAGGGATGCTCCAAAGTTAGCAGATACTTTCTGTTGTCGAAGGCTAAAACAGGAACTAACTGATTTTATTACTTAGAAAGAAAGCCAGCCAGAAAGAAAGAAAGAAAGAAAAAAAAGAAAGAAATAAATAAATTCTGAAGAAAATAATGTTTATTCTAAAAATCTACATGAATGTCTAAGATTTATTTAATGGTATACATGCTATTAATTTAAAATATATATAAAGAAATATTATAATTAAACAAATGAGCACACACACTTTTATATTTACATGTTAAGATATGCTATGACTTATTTTGAAGAAATATGTTCTCTGAATTAGGAAAACAATCATTTATATCAAATGGATTTCACTATTTTTTTCATATTTATCCAAAATATAGTACTTCAAAGTATTCAAGTAATACTTGTTGTTGTTTTTGTTCTTGTTTCTTTGTTTAAAATTTTTCCCTCTCATATCTTACACTGCTGATCTTAATCACTACAACTATTCTTAAAGCTGTTGTTTGAAACTATTCTTTGCAAGAAATATTTGCATGACTGTACATTATAGAGTCCTGGTTAAGAAAATTCAAATTTCAGAACAATATTTTTTCTCATTCTGTGTTAAACTATTTTTGCAACAACATACTACATGAAATCATACATTTTTGTCACTATTAAAATTTAGCCTGACTACAAAGTTCAAGTTCAACTCATAAGAAAAACTTAAATAATCTCCAAGAGTCATGCAGTTTTGTAAAAATATTTTTCCACTTTTTCTTAATGAAAATAAGAGAATCCCACATAAATCTTACATGTATTTGTGGTACCTAAAATCAGACAGCAATATAAACTAAAACAACTGATGCAAAAAGTACTAGCTAAAAATTCGTAGTAAGTGGAGAAAGAAAACAAGCCAGAAAATACACGAAGAAAATACAGTAAGAGCAAAAAAATGAATAAAATGGAGTGGGAGGAGGGAGGGGGTACTCTATGTACATTAAAAAGCGCACAGATATGAGTCCACCTGTCACAGTGTGTGCTAAAAAATCAGTATCTTATATTTTAACTAAGCTTTGGATAATTGGGTGACAAATGGAATTTGCTGTGTGACTTGTGAACTTTAAAACACTGTAAAATCATTTTCAAAGTCCAGTAATTGCCCAGAGCTTGTTTGGCTTTACACCAATAATCTTTTCACTTTATTTGTGCTTTACAAATATTTAAATAAACTTCATAAAACCCTTGTGAAGTAGATGAAATTTTTGACTTCATGTTATAACAGCACAGATACACACAGAGGGAGAGAGTAGGCTAAACTTTTGAAAATGTTAGGTATACCCAATAGCTATAGCAGGTAGTCTACTGCCCAATTTCTGTGTATATTTTAAGTATTCACTTAATTGGACTCCTAAAATATAACGGTCTAGTCCTAAAGCTAAAATGTCATAAGTGAAATAAATTAAAGCTCTGAATGCTTGAAACCTTCGTCAGTTTCTCCTTTGCCTTACCCAGCTTGTGAATTTCTGTTTTTCTTTATGTAATATTTGAAGCACATTTTTTTTCATCAGACATCCTTATTGTGAATTCAACAAAAGGTTGTTTTTATGTAGCATGATTGAATGTTAAATATTTAACAAATAAAATAGCATGACAAAATAACTGGAAAATATGACGACTTATGTATTTAGTCCTTTATTTTATAAAGATTGGAATTCACAAAATGCAAGTTTCTCTAAATAGAACTATGACATAATATTTATGTCATATCTATGACATATATATATATAGATATATATATACATAGATATATATATATAGATATATATATATAGATATATATATATATATATATCTATGTCATATTAATTCTAACAAAGTGCCATAATTTAAGGCAGACGTATACTGCTTTTCTTTACAATTAATCTGTATGGGAGAAAATAACACTTTAACTTTTGTCTTTAGTTCCAGCTATTCCAAGATTAAGTGATTTTTTTCAGTGTACTGTGAAAATAACTTAAAAGCCAAAGCTGTAAGCTCCGTAAAATATCTCACTTCCTGTAACACACCACTTAAGAGAGTTCAACCAGACTGAATTCTCTGATAAGACAAAAGAAAGGACTTGCAAAAATGAAAAAAAATTGCTTCCATGTTTTGGTAGTGATAGTGAAAAATGAAGCATAAGGAACAAGGACTGTGGGTAGGAGAAGAGATTTCGTGTTTGAATATGTTCTGGTGAATGCAAGACAGAAATTAAAAATATTAGGGTTTCATCGTCTTCAAATCATAAAAATGTTCAACTTTCTATTTATTTATTTATTTTCTCTCATGACTCAAACTCTTCACAATTAATGGGATGCATCCATTATTTATTTGAACTCTCAGAACTTGCAGAGATTAATCTTTTATCTGCTTTATGTTAAAAGTTGCATTTTTGGAAGCATTGACATAGCTTTTGTGATTTCTTAAGGTCATAATAAAACATTTAAAAAAAATTAAAAAAAAATAGATCAACTTTTTTTTTTTTTGAATATCTGTGCAAGTTGTATGAAGGCCTTAACTTGTGAAGATTCTTCAAAAATTAAATTATCTGAAGGAATGAATGAGCTTATTGTCTTCTCTTACAGTAGTTACTGCTTAGAAAATAAATTCTTAGACATACATTTCTTTTTTTATACATATTTTTTACATCTTAATGCAAAGATGTTGAAAATCAGAACATTTTTCTAGAATATGCAAGGATATTTTATATAAGAAAAAACTTTCAATGACATTTTTATCAAGCTTTTGAAATGGGTTATAGTCAAACATACAACTATACAACACAATGGTAAAAATAATTACTAGCAAATTTCATTCTAATGACCATAACTTTTCATTCATAATCTTTTCATTTATTTATTTTTAATTGTAAATGATGATTTAGTACAAATGTTGAACAAATTTACATAGTTAATGTAATGGTTTTCCAGCTCATTCTGCTTTTCTGCAGCATGTAAAAGTTATATATTCCTGACATTATTAAAATAATGAAGGTGCAAGTAGTTGCAGTTTTTGGTTTTTAATTGTTTCTTTCAACAGGTAGAAGAAAAAAAATAGTGAAAACTGTATAAAATTACTTATTTTTAGAAATATAATGTAATTGTCTCTTCAAGGTATAAAACAGTTTCAATACTTCATGTGTAAGGCAAATTAACTGACCATTTTGCTTCTGACAATTATTTTTTTTAATATACAAATCTGTTAATCTAGGCACAACTTACGATTTAAAGGCATTAGCTAATTAACTTTATCATCAGCAGTTATTCTTCAGAGACAGAGAAAGTGGATTATTGGAAGTCTTGAGCAACTCAGATGTAGTGTCAGCTTTCAAAAAAATGAAATGTATTCCCCTTGCCTTTCAGTTATTTTAACTTAATTTAGTACTCGGGAAAGGAAACACACCAAAGGGTGTGAATACTTTCTGAGGTCACCCTTTCCCACCCCCACAATATTGGGGGGAGAGGAGTCTACAAAAAAATAGAGTCACAAATTTCTTGGGCCTATGTGCCTATCTGTATTTTCATGTGGATATGTTCAGATGTTAATTTTTGCATTCTGATTTTGCTAAAGCTGTTAGCCTTCAAAAAATATTTCTGTTATGTATGTACATAAGCTTAACCAAACATGTTTATACTTAAAAAAGGAGAATGTATGATTCTTCCCATGCATTGTTCCTCTGATTTGATTGTGACCTAACAAAAAATCATCTTGCATAGAATGTTTAGTATTACCTACTATATAATTATTTATATTTTTAAATTTATTATTTAAAAGGCAAAGTGTTTATGAATATCTAGTGGGAATATGTTTCAGATCAGAAAAACTCTTTAGAGATGGGATAATGGAAGAAGATAAATGTACAAAAAAAAATACAACAAATGTATTACATTTGTAATATTACATTTGTAATACATTTATAATACAAATATTGTATTATATTGTAATACATAATATTTATAATTTTATTTATTTATATTATAATATTTATAATTTTATTTATTTATATTATGCATTTATAATACATAATATAATATACATAACAATTGTATTATATTGTAATACAAAACACAACAAAATAAGACCAAGCATAGAAAACTGCTGGATTGTGCATCTGTAGAATAACAAAATGCACAATTGTTATATTTTGATAGATCTAAAAACTGGAGTAAGGTAACAGAGAATATGACCTGATATTTTTCAAGTAGTGTGATTGAAAACAGAAAAATATTTTTAATAAGGTGGTGACAGAAACCATGTTGTTAGTACCCTCTCAGAGAGAGTGTTTAAATATTGGACATTTGACAAGGTCCTCTGTTCAACTTTTGGAACATATCTCTGAAAAGCTAAGACAAATATCTATTGTAATTGAAGGGAAAAAGGGGCAGGGCAATAGAAAGTGCAAGCCCGTTCAATTAAAAGACTAACCTGATGGTTTTATGCAATGAAAAGTTAATGGACTGGCTTGGTTTCCATAAAATAGTACATTTTTTTTCATAATCTGAAATGCTTCATGGATCTTATATGAACGTACCTAATGTTTCAGGAGCATTACCTCTTCAGAGCTGTAATCACAGTGTGTATCAATAAAGATAAAATACACTAGGCCACTGATTCATGTGAATCAGCTGGAAAACTCAAAGACAGAAACCTCTATACTTTACTGATCTTCCAACCACTAAATTTATGGACAGAAGTCAAGAGAGTTCATTCTGGAAAAAAAAAAGGTTGGGGAGACAGTTGGCTGCTGTAGCTAATCAAGTACTGGACTGTCTTCTCTATTTCCTCCATAGGTATATGCCGTTATATTACTCAAATTGCCGTTAATACTCAAACAAAGAAACAAACGAAAAACTAGACTATTACCAGATTTACTAAAGCACTGTTTGTATTTGAATTTTTATTTTCCATTTGAGCATATCTTGTATTTACTTCATTTCCAGAAATTAAAACAGTTTCATTACTATTTAGTGTTAGCTACTAAAGATAAATATTTAACTTTTACATTTGCAAAGTTAATGCATACTGCCTGAGCTATCTTGGCTTGGAATTTTAAAATAATTTTTGTGGATATTTTAAAATAATCTTCTGTAGATATGTCACATTTCACAGGTCATTATACGTATTTTTACATTTCCGTTTTCTCTTATTTCTATATATATTTTATATATATCTATGTATATTCTATATATATTCTATATATATCTTTCCTCATGTATAGATTGAAAGACAGCATCATTTTATTTCTATCTTTGGCTTTTCACTTTTCACTTCTCACCAGGTTGGTCCTAATTTTTGAATAACAAAAGTAGTTCTTTCTGTCTTTTCCTTCAATTTCATATTTTCATAGATTTTTTTAAGGGAATATTGCTTAAATTATATTGTAGTGTTTACCCTGGCACCATTTCACTTCTATGCATTGTCTACAAACCCTATATTTTTCTGCTAAAATTTAATATCGTAATAGGTGTATGCAGCTGAGCTTAAGATATAAAAGGTGATCTGTTATTGAAATTAATGGTTAAATAATGCATTTCTTATTCAGCCATGGTTTCAGCTTAATCTCAATTCCAAAATCAGTCCTGTGAGAAGAAATCTTAGAGCTATTATTCCACTGATTCCACTCAAGATAGTAGTAAAAATCATTTCCACCTTGTGGCCTTTCAGACACTTAGGGCTGTTTCATCTTCCTGGGGGGTTACCAAGTTAAGAAGTATGAATCCCCTAATTAACCCTTAAATACCTGTCTGTGTTTCTATATGTTTATGAAATAGTCCTGATATTCATGGAATGACGAGTTGGATAAAATGACAACAGAAGAGAAAATAAGGAGGACCATGGTATTTCTATCTTATATAATTGCAATTGTAAGGTGTAGTACAGAAAGAAAAAAATGTATTGTTGGTCTGTTCCTTTAGTGCAACTAGAATACCGTTTTGTCTCATTGCACATTTTTATTCAAAATAGTTTTCAGCAACTGAAATATATTAAACATATTGTGGCCCATCCTCAAAAGACAGGCATTAGATTCACCAGCTATGTTTTCAAAAGATGTCTTTCTTCTGTTTGTGAATGATTTTAAACTACTTCTGCTTTCTTCATTTAGTTGAGTTGAAGAGAAGGTGTTCATGGAGTAAAAGAGGAGTTATTACTTTCCTGCCAAAATCTTCTTGAATATTCTTCCTCTAGTATAAAGTGTTAATCTTCAGAATTTATCTTCAGCTAGATCTTGTCATAGTAAAATCGCAAACTCCAGAATCATTAGGATTCTATTACACAAAATTTCTTTATTCCTTCCTATCCAATAGTAGTTGGAGTTAAAACACCCATCTTGGGTCTTATGAAGCCAATATTATTTAATTTCTGCTTGCTGTTTATGACAACTTACATCTAGTAACATTTTGTTCTTTGTTTTAGCAGTGAATTATGTGAGCTCTATTGCAGTTTTATCCAGATGTTTTCCAGACATCCAGACTAAGGATAGCCAACCTTTATAAAAAGGAAATATTCTTCACAGCACAACAACAAAAAGTCATCATGCTTACCTGAAATAATGTAAGAGCTGTATTAGGAAGCAAGTTATATTTTGAATTCATGTTTAAACATATGGATGGATATTTATTATATAGCTTATCTTAAGATTGAAGGCCACTTTCTGTAAGCAGCACCATTGCACTTCTCCTTGCCTTCATTACTTGCAGAACTGACCGCTTCAATCTTCTAGGGTATTCTAAATCATCTGCAGATGCTCATCATCTGAGTGCTGCCATCAGAGCACTTTTTAGCACACATTTTAGCTCACATTTCTTCCATCTTGCAATCTGCACGTTGGCTGACTTTTTGGCACTACATTGATATGGAAGTACCATTTGGAATGAATTGGCCACAAGCAACCAATTCAAGTCCATCTTCCTTCAGTATTTATCTAATGTGTATAGCTGGATTTATTTATTTATGTGTCCTTCTATATATAATACCTGCTGATGTTTTTATTGCTTCTGATGTTTTATTTTTCCTTTGCATATTAATTTCCAGTTTAGTATTTTCTCTTAATTCTCTTGATTGTCCAAGCAGTTGACAGAACTCTTCTCCCTCCTTTCTCCTTCCTTTTTTTTTTTATTTTATTTTTTTATATATATATATTTAATTTTTTTCCCCAGCAAATTGCTCTCTGAGGTGCTATGAGCTTTCTTATCAGTGTAAGTTTGATTTTAAATTGCAGGTTGTTGTAAATAGTGTTTTCATTCATAATGCTTTTTTTTTTTTTTTTTTTTTTTTTTAATCAAACTATAAAATTTTTAGTTCAGGGCTGTAATATATATCATCTCTTTAGAAGTAATTGTTTCGTCTTCATTTTCAAGTGCACTTATGCACATGCAGTTGTATGCCTATTGTAGTTAACTGCTATGTATGTACCAAATCATGGTTTTGAGTACTTAAGTAGCTAACTGTATTCATGAATTGCTATTTGTTTCTAGAACTTCCTGATTTGCATGACAATTATGAAAGCTGTATACACAAATTTTGATTCAACTGTGCACTTATTTTTGTGTGCATGTTTGTAAAACTCAATTTGTATATACAAATTTCCTAAGATATTATTACAGGAACTGGTAATTCTTTATTTATGATAAATTTGCATGTAAGTTATTTTAGCAAACTATCTCAGAAGTCCTTGCATAAATAATGTGAAAATGTTCCTCACTGCTGTTTCTTTTGGAGATGAAGTCTACATCTCCTGAAGTTAGATATATTTACTGTAGTTTTTCAGCTTGGTGAGCATTATGCTAATTACTAGACTTACTATTTATGCCAAAATATATTTGAAGTAGAATGCCCATCAGGAATCAGTGATACAAACTTAAGCAGTCATCCTTGCTTTTCTCTTCTTGTGTGCATACATACATTTGCCAGGAATAGACTACCCAGCACCCAAGGATAACTGGTCTGTTTCTAGAAAAGGTTATTTCTTCAAACTGGTGATTCAATGTGTTATGTGGCTTATTTTGCAGCTCATACCTTAAATTAAACCCCAGGGCTCAGATGACCTAAAGATCTTGATGATATGAGAAGTTTATGCTGTATCTTATCTTTTGCCATAATGAATAATGAGAGGAAGTTTTATGCATTTTGGCAGTTGAAGTTCAACATGTTTTTGTTTGTATTTGCTAGAAGAATGGACATCTCAAATAGCAAAATAAGTATCCAGACTCTCCAAGATATTTTCAGATAAACTGGGGGAGGAGGGGAGGAGTAGAGAGGGAAAAGGGAAGGGAAAGTGGGGGGGCAGGGGACTTGAATTCCAGGACATCTGTTATGTGAATGATATACATGCTATCCTTTAGATAAGTAGTATAAGAGAGTTACAAACTGACCATGTGTCTATGTTCATTCTTTGGTAGGCAGTAACATGGAGCAAAATAGTACTGAAAGTACTATTGTTGTTATTAATATCGTTTAATTGATTGAAGTAAGTAGGGTTATTTTAGCTTGTATCTTTATACAATCATTATGATCAGTGCAGTATTCTGGGTGTCTAAGGTGTTGGTCCTCAGAGCATTTCATACTGATGTCCTTCTGAGGTCTCTTTCTCAAACCTAAGAAGGAGAAAATGTGATTTGCCATACACTAACCTGCTTGTACAATTAATGTCAGAAGTTAGTTAAGCAAGTGCACAAGTACTTTGGGAAAGAGTCCCACTCCACAATCTCCATGTCAGTTACCCCAGTTATTAAGACAGAGTCATGACGTCTTTAGTTTATATACCTTCTGTCTTCAGGATTCTTCCTGTCTTCATGTCTTCACAGAAAGGATGGAAAGTACCTCCTTAATATTTGTGCCATTGCTGTGGGTGACTTTCTGACAGAAGTACTGCCCTTCAAGCCCAAGACCATTTAGAAACTTCCTTTGTGACTTGGCAAGTGCTCTCAGTCACAAAAGCACTCAACCAGTGTTGTGTCCTCCCCTTCACCCCACACTCTAAACAAGTCCAAAATGTACTGCCTATCACAAATAGAGTTGTGGCTTTATTCTATAGTCAAGGTGGCATTCATGTGTTTGTCTAACTCTGGATTTTGAAGGGTGTATGCAATAGACAATTCCACACCTCTTTGAACTTTGACAAGTCTGAACATCTCTGCTTATACAGAACTTCCTTGCAATTTCTGCAAATATTTCACTGTTGTAAGTTGAATGCATTTGACTTGTAACTGAATCATTTTTGTTGGGTTTAGGACTATAAAATCTTAGCATATATAGGAAAAATATATTTCCTAGCTTTCTGTGAAACACAGCATTCAATTCAATTTCATTTCTTTTTAGTTCAAAAGCTTAAATCACTGCAGAGTCTTTGTTAAAGAAGGTCACATTCCCCTACAATAGAATCCCTTCAGAGGCTGATGCCATGTATAAATTCTGTTATGTTTACTACACTATAGTTAATCAGCCAAAGTGTGAACACAGCAAGGGAATGAATCTTACAAAGGTCCTAGACACATTTAACTACCTTCTGTGAATTAGCAGTCCACATTGTTCAAGCCCTCAGTCCACCAAAATTGTATACCATAACAGTCGGGCTATTTCTGTGTGTGAGGAAAACATTAAGCAGTAAGTGCTTACGGTTTAAAAAATAAGCAAAAGTAAATAGTTGACTTGCAATTGTCTTACAAAATTATCATAGAGGAGATACACAAAACCACAAGCATGAATACATGCTCTTATTTATAAGATATTAGAAAGTATGGTGGGTTGAAAAAAATGGGCTTAAGCCTTGAACTTTTAATTCTTTCTTTGGTAGACAAAGTACAGTAGATTAAAGCAATACCTTTTATTGGATCAACAAAGAATGGTCAGGCTTCGAGACCAGAAAGGTTGCATCTTCAGTTTTCACTTTATTGATCTTGCCCACTGTTCCTTACAGTCCAGATCAACTACAAATATTTTCTGTATGAAAGGATGATACCTTTTTTTCCTCTGAGATTTAATGTTTCTTTTAATGTGATCAATTTAATGTGATCAAAAAAGTAAAGAAAGACTTTGTGTAGAGAACCACAATCAAAAAAAAAAAAAAAAAAAAGTAAGAAGAAGAACACTTTTATATTAGTTGTTTGGTTGATTATCTCTGGAAATACGGAATTCATTTTTAATAGCCAAAACTATAATTATGTGCAGAAGCATGTAATTTTTTGATTGCTCCTTTTTGTTGCTTCAGTATATCACAATATTCATTTTGGGTTGCTTTTGGAGACAGGAGATTTCATATTAGAGTGTGAGAACACAAAACACTCCCATCAAACATTCAAATCAGCCTAACTTTGTCCCCTTCCTCCTGTTCCCCCCACAAGCCAACTTTTTCTTTTTTGTTTGTTTGTTTGTTTGTTTAACCTTTCTGCTGTCCAAAGGTAAGTATACAGGGTAAGTATTGTCCCTAAGGCTAGGTGACATCTTACCTGCCTCAGAACATTCACAGTTGTAAAAATTTTGCATTCCCATTTAATTCTCCCATTTCAATGGTTACACAAATGACCACAATTTTTAAAACGGTTCAATTACCATTCAATTGGAGAACAAAATAGACAGTTTCTCTGAAGTTTTTTGTTCACTTGAAACAAGTGACAGGCCATGTGACAAAGAAAACTAGTGGATATGGAACAAACTTTAAAAGTCTAATTTTTTATTTTGCCCCAAGTAGCATATACTAACTGAAGATCCAGTCCCCCATAGTTGCAATGCAGTACAGAATGGGAAGCAAAGGAGAGAGAAAGTGAGTAAAGTTGTCATCAAAGCAATACCACTGGAATCATCAAAGTAATACTACTGGAAGGAATTTGTTAGATATAGATATTGAAAATGCCCAAGCACCTGATTGCTAATATACAGACCAGTATGATAGTTGTCCCACACCCTGTCTCTGTGACTCTATTTTTGTTATTCACAATCTATGTTAACTTCTAGAAACAATATAAAACACTTCTACTTGAAAATTAACATTTATTTCCACCAATACTCTGTTGTATTTAGTTGTCTTAAATGTATCTAATAAGATTTTGTGTCTTTTTTTGTTTGTTTATTTGTTTGTTTCCATTATCATAGAATCATAGAAAGGCTTGCCACCCACTAGATCAGGTTGGCCAAGGCCTTATCCTTGAGGTGGTAGGTAAAATATCATTTGGTAGGCAAAACATTTCCTGTTTAATCATCCACCTAAAATGTACCCTTTCGTATCTTATAGTACTTAAAAGTGTGTTCTGTTTCAACTTGGCACAACATAATTTTAATTTTCTTGGTAACTGAAATATATGGAAGTTCTGATCCCATTTGTTTTAAGCTTGTATACAGATTCTAATAGTTGATTTAACATATTCCACATTGTTTACAATATTATTGTTCAGTATAACTGAATTATTATTATTTTTATTAATTACCTGTTAGCCTAAAATAAGAAAAACATTTAAATTATAATGCATGCTATGTCACAAAAGATATAGACCCAAGTTTAAGCATCTGCTTCCAAATTTTTAAAATGTTTTGCAGACTAGAAAAACATATATCATAAAATCTGCAAATAAAGCAACATGGTTGTGCTGTATGCTTTAAGGTATAGAGACATGTATACTTAGCTGCAGAAAATAAATGAATCTGCTGAAAGTCGTGGATGTTCTGAAGAAAATATGAAGTTAACTTTGGAGAAAACAAATCCAGTAATCCCATGGTCCTGAAAATAACAAATTATGCACTTAGGATAATAAATATAAATTTTGACAATGCTTTATTTTAATGACACATGAATTAAAACTGCATTACAATGAAATTGCTGCAGAACATCCACATTAATATCAAATGAATTCATTATGACCAGCACAGTTACAATGAATACTAAATGAATTAATAATAATGAACCACTTAAAGTGTTACCTAATTGTTTTATTTCATTTTTATGTATATTTTTGTCCAAATTTAACTGTTAGGTTAATAGAGAATGACATCTAGTAATTCATTTCGACACCGAGTGTTTGCAAGTGATTACTTTCACACCACATCCAGTCAAATCTGGTACATATCCAACACTGATCAGATGTCTCAAAAAGACCCACCTATTGCCCTGGATATTTTGAATCATGTTGATGTAAAATGTTCAGCCAAGATGTATTAAAGATTTAGCAACTCTTAATGGTTGGTGATAATGATATTCCTTGAACTGACAGTACATCCTTCTTCACAGAATCCCAAGCGTTTTATGCAGGTGGTTATTAACAATATCTTAAAAACAAAGAAACTGAGGGGAAGCATACTAGATGTCACCTATTATGCATGTGATAACAAAATTGCTTTGCTGCAGAAACCTGTGGAAACTTCAAATCCCCCAAGAATTGTCCTAGTCTTTTAGTCTGACCACTAAGATGTTTTGCCATGTCTCATTCATTGCTTTATTGTTATGAGCCATATTTTGTAACATTCTAAATCATCTTAGAAATGACACCTACAAGGACAGTGTGCATTACATCTCCATTTTGCGTTAGCAAGGCCTATATCCTTTTTTGTACCATGTTCTGCAAGAGAACCCCCAATGAAGGTCATCAAATGCAATCTTAAGAGGTAACAAACTTTTCATGGCTAAGAAAAATAATTTCTGATGAAACATTAACAGCAATAAGGAAAAAAAAAAAAAAGACTTTGCCTTATGAAAAGATTTTTGTTTGTTTGTTTGTTTATTAAACATGTTAATTTACTTATACTTCCAGATGAAACATCCAGATGAAGATTTATTTTATCTTAAAAATAGAAAAAGAAGTACTTAAGCTGTTTGGTAGCACATATTAAAAATGATACTGTTAGTAAGAAAAGCGTGAAGATATCATAATTTCAAGTTTAGCATCTGGTCAGAAAAAGCTTTTTAGAAGTTCTGGATAAGAAGGAAACCCAAAGCAATTGCAAAAAAATAACATATCTATATATATTGTTTTAAAACACAATATTGTTTTAAAAATACTTTTAAATAAAATCATTTACCTTTATCTACTCAGAAGTTTTTAAGAAGAAAATATTTGCATTCTTAAATATGGTTTACCATGAACTCTGGGATTTATTTATTTATTTATTTAATGTTTTGTTTGTTTGCTTTGAGTGTTCTACGACTCATAGGTCCTTTATATTTAAAGGAGAATTTAGGACCTTTGAAAAACATAATTTGCGGTTACATCTCCATAGAATCACTGAATGGTTTGGGTTGGAAGGGACCTTAAACATCATCTAGTTCCAATCCCACTGCCATGAACAGGGACATCTCCCAGCAGACCAGGGTGTTCAGAGCCTTGTCCAACCTGATCCTGAACACCTCCAGAGGCGGATCATCCACAGCTTCTCTGGTTGTCCTGCTGCAGTGCCTCATCACCCTTTGAGTGAAGAGTTTCCTCCTAGCATCTAATAAATCTCCTCTCTTTTAGTTTGAAATTATTTGAAATTTGAAAACACTTGTCCTATCATGATCTGTTTAAGTAAAAAATTGGACTCCATCTTTTTTATAAGTCCCTTTTAAGTACAAAAGGCTGCAGTCAGATCATGCTGGAGCCTTCTCTTCTTCTGGCTGAACATCCCCAACTGTCTCAATATTTCTTCATAGGAGAGGTGCTCCAGCCCTCTGATCATCTTTATGGCCTTCATCTGGAAACTCCCTAACAGCTCCATATTCTTCTTGTACTGAGGGCCCCAGACCTGGATGCAGTACTCCAAGTGGGGTCTTAAGGGCAGATGTCCTGGTTTCAGTTAGGACAGAGTTAATTTTCTTCCTAGTAGCTGGTAGAATGCTATGTTTTGGCTTAGGATGAGAAGAGTGCTGATAACACCCCGATGTTTTAATTGTTGCAGAGCAGTGCTTACACCAAGCCAAGGACATCTCAGCTTCTTGCTCTGTCCTGCCAATGGGCAGGCTGGGGCTGCAGCAAGAGCTGGGAGGGGACAGACCGAGGACAGGTGACCCAAACTAGCCAAAGGGCTATTCCATACCATCTGACGTCATGCTAAATGATATATAGGGGTGGCTAGCCGGGGGAGGGGGGCCGGACTGCTCGGGGTTAGGCTGGGCATCGGTCAGCGGGTGGTGAGCAATTGCATTGTGCATCACTTGTTTGTACACGTTATTAGTAGTAGTATAATTATCATCACTGTTGTTATTATTATTATTGTTATTATTACTTTCCTGTCTTAATAATCTGGCTTTATCTCAACTCACGGGCTTTACTTTCCCGTTTCTCTCCCCCATCCTGGAGAGGGAGGGGGGAGGGTGAGCAAACGGCTGTGTGGTATTTAGCTGCCGGCTGGGTTAAACCACTACAGCAGAGTAAAGGGACACAATCACCTCCCTCAGTATGCTGGTTACTCCTCTTTTGATGCAGCCCAGGGTGCAGTTGGTCTTCTGGGCTGTAAGTGCACACTGCTGGCTCATTCTGAGTGTTTTGTCCACCAGAACCCCCAAGTCCTTCTCTGCAGGGCAGCTTTCAATGTCTTCTTCTTCCAGTCTGTCCTCATGTCCAGGATTGCCCTGACCCAGGTGTGGCACCTTGTTCTTGGATTCATTGAACTCATTAGGTTCACATGGGCCCATATCCTCAAGCTTGTCCAGATCCCTTTGGATGGCATCTCTTCCTTCTATTATATCAAGAACACCACTCAGCTTGGTGTCATCTGCAAACTTGCTGAGGGTGCATTTGATCCCCTTGTCTATGTTGTTTATAAAGATATTAAATACCAACGGTCCCAGGACAGACCTCTGGGGGACAACACTCCTCACTGGCCTCTACACGGACATAGAGCCATTGACCACCACTGTCTGGGTGCAGCCTTCATGCCAAGTTCTTATCCACTGAATGGTCCACCCATCAAGTCCATCTCTCTCCAATTTGGAGAAGTCCAGGCAAATGACATTGGTTGGTCTTCCCTTGTCAACTGATGCAGTCACTCCTTCACAGAAGGCCACCAAATTGGTCAGGCATGATTTGCTCTTTGTGAAGCCATGCTGGCTGTCTCAAATCACCTCCTTGTCCAGCATGTGCCTTGAAATTGCTTCCAGAAAGATCTGTTCCATGATCTGGCCAGACACAGAGGTGAGGCTCACTGGTCTGTAGTTCTCTGAGTTCTTCTTTCTACCCTTTTTAAAAGTGGGAGTGATGTTTGCCCTTTTCCATTCACCAGGGACTTTATCTGACTGCCAGGACTTTTCAGATACGATGGAGAGAGGCTTGGCAACTCCACCACCCTATTCCCTCAGGACCCTAAGATGAATGTCATCAGGCCCCATAGACTTGTACCTGTTCAGTTTCATCAGCTGGTCTTGAACCTTTGCTTACAGTAGAAGGGACTTTGCTCACCCAGGCCTCATCTTTGAGCTCCAGGAAAAGAGAGACAAGGGAATCCTAAGTAACAGTGAAGACTGAGGCAAAAAAGTTGTTGAGTACCTCAGCCTTCCTCATGTCTGTTGTTACCCATTCTCCCTTCTCATCTGTCAGAGGGGGTACAAATTCCTTGTTCTTTCTTTTTTTTTTTTTCTGGCCAATGTACCTAAATAATTCCTTCTTGTCATTGTATTCATCCCTTGACATACTCAGTTCCATCTGTGACTTGGCTTTCCTGCTACATGCATATCCAAACTACATCCCTGTACTCTTCCCAGGCCACATGACTCAGATTCCACAGCCTGTGCATTTCCTTCTTGCACCTTAGTTTGACCAGCAGGTCCTTACTCAGCCATCCCAGTTTTCTGCCCTCACTGCTCTCTTTTGTACACAGTTCTTTTGCTCTAAGAATATCCTTAAGGAGTTGCCAGGTCTATTCAGCTCCTTTGTCCCAAATGACAATGTTCCAGGGGATATCATCCATTAGGTCTTTAAATAACTTGAAGTTCACTTTTTGGAAGTTTAGAGTCCTGACTTTGCTCTTTCCCAGGCCTGTATTCATCAAGATCACAAACTCGACCAGGGCAGGGTCACTGCAAACCAGACTGCCTCCAATCTTATGCTCTTTAATGCATTCATCTGCATTGGTAGACACCAGGTCCAGTAATGCTTCTCTGGTTGGTTTGTCTAATACCAGGAGCAAGAAGTTATCCTCAGCATGCTCCAGGAGCCTCCTGAATTGCTTACAGACTGCTGTGTAGTTTTTTTCAGAAGATTTCCAGGTGGCTGAAAGGACCATCATGATGAAAGGGTTCATCAGGATGAAAACCTGTGAGCACGATGCTTCTTATAGTTGAAGCAAGAAGACCTCATCAACAGCCTCCCGTTGATCAGGCAGCCTGTAGTAGATGCCAGCCACTAGGTGTCCTTTACTGGTCCTCTCCTTAACTTTTACCCACAAGCTTTCAACCTGTCCATGGCTCTTTCTTAGAGACCTCTGTTCACAATCAACCCATTCCCTAACATAGAGAACAACATCTCCACCCCTCCCCTCCATTGTACACATAACATCACTAAAATAAAAACTGGGCCAAAGGAACCATAAAGGATGATTGCAAATGCTATACAGGGATCTTGGAGAAAGATTCATCCATCTTTACTCAGTTAACAGAAATGAGTTGCAAATTATGATGTTCTGTGGAGGAGAAGGAAAAACACCAATTATTAACTAGCACCAATTATTTCCACTATTCCTATTCTATCATTCCTTGTAGGCATGGCTGCAACCAGCAAGAGTAAAGGACAGATGTGGAGAAAGTAATTGCTTTTTAATTTCCAAAATCTGGTGTCGGGAATGTGATTGAGTAGTAGAAGCAGAGATGTGGAGCAGCAGTAATAGAGTGATAGAGTGGAGTCAAATAGGAAGCTTTCTTCATCTTCTCTTCCTTCCAGCTACATTTTCACAGAAACCAGAGAATCTATAACAGAATCTGAAAACAAACAAACAAACAAAAAAATCCCTGCAGATTTATATTTTCCCTAAGTGGTCTTTTGATACTACAATTGTTTTGTAGTATAGAACCTGTAATTAGCTATTTGGGTTTTGCCTAAACTTGGGGGTACTTGACTTTAATTACCAATCAAATGTAACACTGCATCTGCATTCATGCACTCATCAGTACTAACTCACACATACAAACCTTCTTTCATCTGAAGACAATAGAAAATTCTTTTTATTTGTTCTCACTTAGTTCTAACTGAAAATAACAGATGCTGCTAAGAAAGTTTGAGTGTTATGTTTATAATAGTTCACAAGGCAAAACAGCCACATCCAAAGAAAGAGGAAGTTGGGTTCAGAGAGAATTTAAGTGTTTTTTATACTTAAGTGCCAGGATTTGGGGCAGAGAGGCAAACATACTTCATCTTGGTATATAAACAGTAAGTACTAGTTATGTAGTTTGTATGGTGTTTCTATGGTGTTACTGCAAACTGCTGTAGTTTGGATCTTATTTCTTCTCCATCATCTTCACAGACACTCCAGAGATATGGAAAGAAAGTAGGTATTTGTGAAGGTAAAAAGGGTTTTACTGCCTGTTAAACCATCTAATTCTCCCACCTCACATCTAGATTCTATGGGACTGAATTGAAATGAGGGTTGTGGGCCATCTGGGGACAATTTCTACCTATTTATCAACCCTGAGCTTTTCAAAGTAAGCATCTCTTCATTCTCATTTCATCCTTTCTTTCTCTTTGGCAGAGGGTATAGACGCAGTGACATAAATGCAGTGACATCAGTAACCAAGAGCATTTTGATACCTCTTGAATATCGAATTCCATGAGTGCTAGAGTCAATGAAGTTCCATTTCCTCCAAATATACATCCTGCAGTCCACTGATCTTGGTATCCAAAAGGTACAGTTCCTTATAAGATTTAACCAAAGCTGAAACACCTAATCTCTCTCCATCGGTATTCATTAAGCTGGTAGAAAATAATTATTTTAAATTGTCTTCTCTCTCACTTACAGTATTTATGTGCACATACAGTATGTGCTCTCACAAGCCTGAAACAAATCACGCTAACTATGACTGTCTAACTATGCCAACCGAAAAATCAGATTTATTTTTTTTTAATTTATTTTATTTTTCACAGAAGAATGGAAAACAATGTGACCAGTCAGTTCTCTTTAGATTTCCAACTGTCTGGCCTTTGTAGGAGCTCACAGACAGGAGCTTTTTTGTTCTGTTTCATGCACAGGAGCAAGCTTCAATACTTATCACTTTAGCCTTTTGAATTAAATATTTGCTGCTTCTCTTGTGTGTTACTGGGATTCAGTCCTGTATGTTATCTCAACCACTTCTGGAGAAGGAAACAAACAAACAAGCAAAAAACCCACAACATATTGAATAGTTGGAGAAAAAATCACATTGTTGTATCTTCACTAAAATATTTGGCTAGCTTCAAAGAAGACTGAAGTCTTATGATGGGCTGTACCTTACAGAGGTTTAGGGAGATCCTTCAAGCAGGGTTCTGTGAATGTTGAATGTGGTACTACACCTATTGACATGGTTTGGCATTTACAGTGGTGTGAAATCATAGACTATGGATTTTTCTCCTTAGTTTGTTGATTGACAAAAGAACTTGTACCTGTTACTGAGATTATCATGAAAAGGCAGAGAAACAAAATCAGAAGAAATTGCTTTCATCTGACATATTTTTGTATAAGTATTCCTCTGACATCCTAAATATTCTGTAAGAATTAAATTTTGTCCACATTTCTTGAATTACTAGGATGTTATACATTTTATAGGTCTATGCATATGTATTTATTTTGAACAGGGCAGGAAGCCTCAGTTCATAAATGCAGACATACATGTATTTAATACTTTTTTTTTTTTTTTTCAGTGGACAGAACTTGTTCCAGGGGTCATCTATGTTTTCTTGTCCTAGAGATGCTGAGAAAATTTATCCAACCTTTATTTATTTATTTTTATTATTGAGAGCAAGCGGTAATGCATAAAGTCTTCATACATGCACAAAATATTAGGTTAGAAGCATAATTAATATAAAAAGATGCAGTGAAATAGAAAGGTGGCCAATATAGCCAGTAAAGCATATATCAATGCCAGTTATCATATTTCATTGGAAGACACTAAAGATTGAAAATCAAGCATGATAATTATTTAGTCTCATTCCCATTTAACCTGAAGGTTGTATATTAAAGAAATCAGGTTGATTGTGTGAGCAAAGAGAATGAGTAGCTATAGTGAAATGTCAGTGTGGTTTTGCTTCTGTCTTTGCTACTGGTCATCCATCTAGGATGTAGCATAGCTGTTGGCTAGAACCATATAAACCTTAGGAATCTGGGGCTTTATCTTCTGTTCACTATTTTATACTCAAAGATAAATGGCAACCAGTTTTCATCTGCAAGAAATGGAAACGGTTGTTACTAATCTAAAGAAATGTTGCTGAAGCATTAGTTTTAGAGAAATAAAGAACTTCACAATGTTACAGTAAAAACTTGCCAAGACTAGAGAATATGGAGAGGGAAGTGTTCTAAAAGTGTTGGTTCATCAAAACAACTATGTAAGTGAAAACTTTTAACATATTTTTCAGTATTTCAAAACCATTTTCTCCTTGTTTTGAAATATGTTACCATAAAAGTTTTGAAATCGTTCAACTACCTTATTATGATTTTAAAGATGAAAAATAATATAGGTTTCTACTTAAAAAATTAGAAAATATCACTTATAAAAGTGATAAAAATCCCAAACTGACATTGCAAACTTAATCCTGAAAAAATATGTTTGAATTTGGTCAAATTACCATCATTCTTTCCAATTTGTTTCAAGCAAATTCTAGCAGGTTTATTTTGCGTGTGATTAAAAAGGGAAGATTTTTTTTTTTTTTTTCCAAAAGACTGTAGTTTATCAGAACAGAAAAATTACTTGCTGTTCAATGAAATGCCAAAACCTGGATTTTAGGGCTACTTAGAGCCAAAGATATTTAATGAAATATTTCTCTTCAAAATGTCAGTAGCAAAATTGTTAATTAGGTTCCAGTTGCAAAGCTGTTATTCTACCAAGGGAGAATACGTTCTTAAATTCAGATAGCAAAATGTGCTGTATAGAAAGATAAATAACTTTCTTTTTTCACCCTTATAGGATGAAAAATAATAATAGCCACATTTCTTCTACAATTAGAAAAATATAATTATATCTATTTTGTCCTTTATGTGTGCAGCCATAACATTAGGAATGAAGGGCTACTGAAAATAAGATGCTTGAGAGGTGGCTTAGAGGAAAATAGAAGACTGTCTTTCAAGATTCTGGAGGAACTTTTAATCCATAAATCCTAGTCTTGTTCAGAGCCAGACTTCTACATTAAGTTCAAACATGTATCCATCTACAGCATTTGAATTTGTTCTACCAGCTGGTAGGATCCAGTATTGCTTGGACCCCAAAATACAAGATGACATTATATAGAAATCTACCATTTTTATAAAAGCCTAATCTCATACATAGGCATATTCATTAGGCATCTCCCACTTTATAATATAAATTTCTTGACTATTTAAAGTTAGTTGCTCATTCATGCTCATACATGTAGGTTCCTGCTCTCAGATGTTTTACTGTCTCATTTGGCTGTAGGACTATGGAGATAGATAGTCCTGAAGTCATCCAGAAAAGGCACACAGAATAGGACAGCAGCACTGGAAAGAGGTATTAGGATATGGACAAGGACCAAAACCAGAATGAAAGTTATGTCCCACCTGCCAGCCAGTACAATAGGCTAGCAGACCTATAATAGGTTTATAACATTTACTGTCCTAAATTTTCAAGATGAGTCACTGCCCAGCTGTTCCTTGAAAACAAAATTTGTCAACACAGAAAAAAAAAAAAAAAAAGTTTTATATATTTCCTAAGAGACACAATTATATCTCAAAATCTTTTTTTAAGAAAACTTTTGAATTTTTTTCTATTCACAAAAAAATTCTTTTGATGTGGACTTCTGGTCTAGATCTTCTCTGTCATCACTATGTTTTGAGAGATAATTTTCTGTAAAGAAACTTTTCCACAAAGACAGAAGTTGTAAATAATCACAACAAAAAAATCTGACACCAAAATATGCTTTTTGCTGTGGAGTTTAACTGTTTAACTTGTAGTGTTTGTGGGCATTATATCTTTATTACTGATGACACTTTTTCAGATGTGAAAAATTTACATAAAACCCTAGTCACCACTAAAATTCATATAAACTTCTTGTGAAGAGACCTTAATCAGTGTAAAGTGAAATGAAAACAGTGAATTAGTCAACGTCAAATGTATTATTTTAGATGAAAATTTACCCTCAGACAATTCATATTTAGTGTGTTCCAGAGATTAAGGTAAACAAGTAGTGAAATGGCCCAAAATGAGTCATGAACCATGATGTGCTTGTTGTTTTGCCCTATAATTCCATGGTGATCTAGAGCTTGGAATGCTATATATCCAAATGTCATTTCAGGATGCATCATCTGAAGTTTAACTGCTAAACTCTTGGACTACTTAGGTTTTTACTATGGTCATTCTTCCATGGATGTCATGAGAGACTGCTATAGAAGTGTAATGCTCTTCTTAACTACTGGAAGAAAATAAACTACAGGTATTTATTTATTTCATCAATCAATCGGCAAAGCTAAACTTTTGACATTGCAGACAGGGCATCAAGTATTAGGCTAGTATTGGGATTATAATCTAGGAATTTGAGGTAGATTCAGACTGACCCTGTATAATTTAATAAATAGAAAGCCCTAGAGAAAAATATCTGGCTTTATGGTAACATGTATTCTTTTAATGACAGTTTATTTTTTTTCCCCCTGAAATTCCCTGCTTGAAGCCAGCTGACCATAGAATACAGCAATCTCCACAGAGTATACAATAAAACAAGCAGGAAAGTCATCAAGCACACAAAAGACCAATACAAATTAAATTTCATTCTTATTGCTTTCAAACATTCTTATGTTTTCCTTTGAGTTAGTATGCACTGATTAGAAAAGCTGAATCCTGTTTAATGTGCCCAGGCTCAAACTGGGAGTTTTCAGTGAAAACAGTAACCAGGACTCAATGCATTACCTCTAGAGAATTTCTGAGCCTCACAGAACAATCAGCATCTGTACTTGCATGTACAATCAGCATGTGCATCTGTACATGCTTAAGTCTGCTTTGCACTTTTTACGTTCAGAAGGTGCAAAGAAACTGCAAACACAGACGGAGCGATGCTTGGGTTGAGGGTATCAGTGCCAAGGAAGGCAGTTCAGCATGTTAATTGCTTCTGCTACTTGGAAACATCTGGAGCTAACACTGAACTATATAAAGCTAGCTGAAATCACTGCTGAGTTCCACTCTGACTTTCACTTGCACATAAAGCTGAGTTTTGGTGTTGCACTTGGCATGTAGATTTTTTTTTTCCCCACCTAAAGATATATGTTTTGTCTTAATGCCTAGAACAAGATGCCTTTATTAGACACACATGCAACAAAGAATTACTTAAAGAGTGTCCATTGAGTCTGAATGTTTGAAGCTCAGCCTGCAACAAATAACTCTGAAGAAGAAGTTAATAAAAGTGCACCACAGAAATTCTCAGTATCTCAGTGTCACAGCTCAAACTTCCAGTTCTGGTGATCATGATTCGTTTTTATGTGTTTTGACCACAGGACCAGTGCAGGTTGCAGGTTGCCTTTTAAACAAGATTGCCACTTTGCTCCAACCAAGTTCTGACCGGTAGAAATCAAGAAATTTTCTTTAGCCAAGCTTACTTTTTAACGAGATCTGTCAATTCTGAATCTTAAGAAACATTAAGGTAATTGATTATCATCAATAGGAACTGAAGTACAGTCATCATATTAAATTTCACATGTAGTGTAAGGACAGCCGAACAACTTCTCTATTTTCATTACCATTGATATTCATTATGTTTTCTGTGCCAGTGCAATTCTTGTTGAAGTGAAACAAAATAAATAAATAAATGAATAAAAATAAATAAAAAAAAAGGAGAAAAGAAGTGAAACACTCAAAGACAGAGGAAATTTCCTTTCCTTTCCAGACTGTGATAACAATTAAAAATAGAAAATCATTGAACAGTGTGCTCAACTACATAGAAATTAAAAATTGACATGAAAATAGACTCAGGCAACAAGTGACAGAATTAAGAGTTATCAGAAGGATGAAAATTAGATACTTTATTTTCCTTTATTTGTTTATTTATTTATTTTTGCCCAATGCCAGTCCTATTTCTTATTTATCTAGTTTTAATGAATCATGCCAAGGAGAGGTGCTAATTGTTGAATGAGCAGAAAGTATCTGACAGAAACTATTTCTTTTGGCAGTATAGCTGAATCCATGTTAGAATCAGTCTTTTCTGAAAAGCCCAGTGTTGGATCAGATTCATTCTCTTCTTTCTGTAGTGTGCATTTAATAGGAATATTAGTTGGAGTATCAAAGCATTTGCTCAACAAAAAATAAGAAATGCATATCAGTCCTTTTTGTCTAATTAATTTTCTGATGTTCATCAGATATCCTTTCTCATAAGCAAATTTTTTGTAGAGAAAAATATACTGTTCTGAATCACATTGTGCATTACTGAAGAAAGGATCTGAATGGTAAAATCGAGGAAACTTTAACAATTCTGAAAAATCCCATATGTTTCTTTGTGAATAAAATTTCTCAGTCCAAACTGCCCGCATTTTTTGATGACACACAATTGCAGTTGTAGAGACAGTTAGATTGGATGAACAAAAGGAGTTGCATGTGTACATACACATGTTATATTGCACCACTGTTAATTTGAACATGCAGATTAGCTTGGCAAATGAACAGGAATTTCAGGAACAGTCCATACTTGTAGATAAGTACAGAACAGTGCAGATGGGGTCAATGGGAATTGTGTGCACCTGGGTCTGAGGCAGATTTAGATGTTTGGGTTCTCTTTTCAGTCAGAATTCCTTTGCTTAATAAAACAATTATTACGTGCTGGTCTTCTCTAGAGTTCCAAGAAGTTAAAATTATGTAAATGAACCACTTTTGAAAGAAGTCTCTTTAGTATTTTAACTTGGTAAGGCCAAGAAACTTTTATTTCCCGGAAAATTAAGTTTTGCAGTTCAAGCAAGGAAAGAGACTCCTTCCTCCTTCCTGCTTCATTCTTTTTCTCCTCCAGCAAGCCCACAATTTGCAGAAAACCACAGGAGTTTCAATTTCAGAGTTGTCCCATGGACACTGTGGAGCTGGTTAAACCTTATCCATGCAAACTGTTAGATAGGACTGGTGCATGCCTGGGTCTTTTTGTGGGGAGTTGTAGGGAAATCTTCAATGGATAGCTATAAAATATCTTTGGAAATGTGTACATGACCTTCATATGTGCTGGGCTTAATATTAAAATTCAGTACCATCATTAGAAAATCTCTCGTTTTCACAGCAAAATATAATTAACATCAGCATTATCCTCTATAATGCCCTAGAATTTTTAGTCAGTATTAGTGTTTTTGTATTGTTATATAAATAAATAAACACGGACATAGATATTTTTCTTTGTAGAGTGCAGAATTTCTCCCCCTAAGTATCTCAATGCCAGTTTCTTAAAGGTCTGTAATACAGAGTATTAAAATGTTTTAAGAACTGCTACAAACCACCCTGACCAGCAAATATTTTTTGAGAGAATAAACTTTCTAGAAGTCTAGCAGTGCATTGATGTATGTTCTTGTTCCCTCATTTTGAGCTTTTGCCAGTGGTTGCAGACTACAGACCTTGTGTAATCAGAGAGGAGATTGCTGCCTGTATACTCCAGGTATAAGCTGCTGTGTAATTTCTGTCGGTAAAAACAACTAAAAGTTTTTGATTGTAATTTATCTAAACCTCTCCCTCAATGTATTCTTTTCTGTCTCTTTAAATTAGAAGGGAAAAAAAAAAAAAGTTCTTAAATCTTTTAATAATTGTTATTATTTTAAGTGTCTTCTGGCTATTCTGTTTTTCTTCTTTTGGGGGTATGCTTTTAAGTTTAGTTAAAACACTTAAGCCAATTTAGGCCAATTTTTAATCATTTGATAGGATGGTTAGTACTGTACAAGAAATACAGATGCAAGTCTGGACAAAAAATAAATAAATAAATAAACTGTCCTGACTGACACAGCTAGAAAAAGCCCCCTTGCTATTTTTCTAGTCATTCCTTTTAAAGAAAATCACTCTTTAGTTACTCATTTCTTTTCCCCATGGTCAGGTTGGCTGCATCTCCAAACACTTGTAAGTACTGTATGTTCTGACATATCCTGAAGTCATGCATTAGCACCTTTTCATTCAGCAAAGGGTGAGAACAGATATCTTTTGGCAGCTGACAGCAGGGAGCAGGCAGAAAGGAGGAGAGTGAAGCTGTAGGACTAGGACACTGTGGTGGCCTAGTGGCTAGCATGGCTAATGTACCAGCTGTGAATAACCTCGTGTTTTTTTTTTTTTTTTTTTTTTTTTTTTTTTAATGCCGTCTAACAGATGTCTCTCTGTCATTGTCATGTCCTCAAGCTATCCTAGTAAATGATTTGTGCATTATAAGTGAGTCACTAAGGTGGCAATTGAACCTCTTCACAGCTCAAAATTGTTGATGTGTGCACAGAGAGTGAAGTGTGGGGGTGTGTGTGAGAAAAAGAGCAGGAGAGAATGAGAACAAGGGAAAGAGGGATACAGGGAGGGAGGGAAAGAAGGAAAAGAAATGTCAAGGTTACCTTGTTTTGCCTGGAGAATCAAAAGGGAGAGCAAATTAACTGCTGGCTCTATTTGGTCTTTTGGATATCCCACAAAGGGGCAGCTCCATCCTACTCCAGCAGAAGTACATATCACTTTGAAAGATTAAAAAATGAAGAATGCAGTGATCTGTATTGTATATACACTTTATTCCGTGGAAAGAATGTTAATAAATATACTGAGAGACTGCAAAGTTTGCCAATATAAATAATGTGGCATTTCAAAGTCTGTCAGTAAATGTAATTGAATTTTTCAATGTAAAAATGCAGTTCAGTTATAAATTGGAGTCATGCTTGACATTAGTTGGGCATTAGGAGATATTAATTAGATACTGCTCACTTCTTCTTTCTGATTTCTTTATATTAAATGAATTATCAGGAAAGAGGAATTTGCAAGCATGCAATTTAGAGATTTTTATTCTTGAAAACAAGCTGCCTGGTAATTTTAGTGGGGGAATAAATGTCTTTTCAAAAACCTTGTCAGTGTGCTGTCTGCAACATGCCCTTCCCAATATGAACACAATATGGAAAAGCTAATCCATTATAATACTTTGTAATGATAATAAGGTACAGTGAACAAGTAGCCTAGGGAAAAAGATGGTAGTAGTCACCTTTAAACAGAAAGAGAATAGCAAGTAATTGTACATTTTTACAGTAGGCTGATGACAACATTTGCTATGACTTTGAACTTACTTTGGCTGTCACTGTTCTGGCAAATATTCTGCATATCAATCAGAGAGTACATTTCCTGCATGACATTTGCAGCATAATGTATAAAATTCACTTATGTGATCTTTACATGTAGTCATCCTGTTTATATGTAAATATATTAGTCTCCACATATAGCTTGCACTGTAGAGGCAGCTTTTAACCCTTCAGTTGGGTTGCAGTGACCTCTGTCTATCCACAGACTGTTGCTCTTCTGCTGCTGGATTAATCTTCAGCCATTTGTACTGTTGACTGTGAAGTTTTTCTGGAGAAGCTAAATACAATCCTGGTGTACAATCATGCGTAGCTCAACATTTTACTTATGTTGAATCATATCGTTTTAAGACCATACACCTAATTACTGAACACCTTTGCACACTTTCTGATAGCTGCACCAATTATTCCCGTAATCATCACAGAATATTTGGCATCTCTTTTGTTTTGTATTCACAGAAATCTTCAGGGTCAGTATTATTTGTGCTTGGTCTCTGGCACTGTGTACAGTTGCCATGCTTGTTGGTCAGTCCCCACCCTCCTGGATGATGGCTCTTGCTCTTATATAATTAACTCGCTACAACAGGAGTTTGATGTCTGCCAACTTAAAGTAAATCCTGATCAAACAAAGCTGATGTTCACTTGCCCTTCTCAGCTGAAAGAGATTTTGTTTTCTTAGTTCTTGGATTTCTTTCTCCCTCAGAGGTTTTTTCCCACTTTTTTTTTTTTTTTTTTGATAAACAATTCAAGGTGCCTTCAAGAAGTACATAAATATGATACTCTGAATTATTAAACATAAAAGAAGTAAGAAGTTTCTGCTTAAACAAAGATGGAGTGAAATGATGTCTGAAGGTAGAGAGTTAAAAATAATATTAAAAATTAACTTGGCAGAATCCACTTTTATCTTTGCTTAAGGGGAGCAAACACTTGTCAGAGGTACCCAAACATTGCCAGAAAAATATCTGTGTGTACACAATGTATACTACATATATATGACCTCAAAGTATGTGTATAATCTGAAGAGAATTTAGAGAACATAGCACTGTGCAGCTGCCCAGATCACCATGCCACCATACTTCAAACTTTTCAGTCTGATCCTGCTTCTTTCTGTGATGGCCACCTCCTTCCTTAAGTACTTTGAAAACTAGAACCTATATCCTAAAACTCGAGACCTTCTGGAGGGGAATATTGATCTCTATCGTCATTAGGTATTAATTTCTCTGGAAATCCTGTTCTTCGTCTTCTATTTGCTGAATATTTTTGCCGAATATTTTTGCCTACAGATATATATATATAAAAGTTTGGCTGTCTGCACCAGCTTTGACACAGAGAATATACCTCAGTTTGAGCAAGGCAGCAGGAGTTAAACACTCATATTTGTGTAATATACCAGTAGTTGCACTTTGGCCACTGAGCTGACCAAAAATCCCAATGCTGTTCTGAAACTACTGCAGAAAGTAATGTGGATATTTTCACTCAGAAGGACCAATAAATAGATCAAAATTTGTGGTAAATTAGAGCAGCTGGATGTCTCTTGGCTAGCCCATAACCTTATCTTAATAAATATGAGTCATGTGGTAGTTCATAGTTACTCTAATTCATGCAAAGAAATTACAAAACTCATGATTAATACTGGAGCGTTTCTATGCCATTCTGCAAGTCATAACTTTTGGGTTTCATCAGCACTCAATATCAACAAAATGCACAACTTCTTTTTCAAAAATTAAATGTAAAAGGCACAACATACTTCTGCAATAATCTTATCTCTCCCCAGAAATTATCATTGTGTAATAAAGGCAATTAAGTCCCTGTTATCTATTACCACATAGTTTAATTTATTATTCGATCCCCTGACACATACCATCTGATTTACATGGCCTCCCTGGTATTTGTTAGGTTCAGTCCTTACAACAGATAGCAGTTAATGTAATGTCTACAGCAAAATAAGTATATCTTATTTGTACACTCTGTGATTTAGCTATCAAACTCTGTAAAGTGGAGAACACCAAAGGAAACTGATTTTACAGATATAGTTAAGTCCAGTAGGCTGTCTTAATCCTTGGTTTGTTTTTCTGTTTCTATATTTATTTATTTATTTATTCATTTTATTCAAGAATCTTCCTTCTCACATCTGCAAGGTATCTCAGCCTGTAAGCTATAAATCAACCATTTCTAGAAGCTCAATTGCTTCTAGGAAGGTCTGTTCCTCCATTTAAATCCCCTATACACCCTCCAAATGTCCTTGCTGAAACTCTGAGTTATATGTCATTTCACATAGGACATTCACCTCCACAGGAAATTTTCCAGTTTGAGTCAAATGGGTTATTCAAGATTATATATTTTAAGGACTGAGAAGAGGAAATCCAACTCTAAGGACAATGAAGGACAGAGTTTTCTTCTATCCAATGTGGTACTTCATCACTATTTATCAAAAGCAGAATTATAGGAAAGGAAAAATTATGAAAAAGGACAATGACAAGGAAAAAGAAGAAGAAGAAGAAAAAGAAGAAGAAGAAGAAGAAAAAGAAAAAAAAAAAAAAGAAGAAGAAGCAGAAGAAGAAGAAGAAGAAGAAAAAGAAGAAGAAAAAGAAGAAGAAGAAGAAGAAGAAGAAGAAGAGAAAAAGAAAAAGAAAAAGAAAAAAAAAGAAAAAGAAAAAGAAAAAGAAAAAGAAAAAGAAAAAGAAAAAGAAAAAGAAAAAGAAAAAGAAAAAGAAAAAGAAAAAGAAAAAAAAAGAAGAAAAAGAAAAAGAAAAAGAAAAAGAAAAAGAAAAAGAAAAAGAAAAAGAAAAAGAAAAGGAAAAAGAAAAGGAAAAAGGAAAAGAAAAAGAAAAAGAAAGAGAGAAAGAGAAAGAGAAAAAGAAAGAAAAAAAAGATCCTCTCATGCCTATTTGAGGATGCAAGCTGTACAAGCTGAGGTACTTTGAATTGCTGCTGAGCAGTGTTTTTACTTACCATACAGAAATAAATGAAGAATTATGCTGAAGTAAGTATAAGTGAAATAGTGACTTACAAGGGTTTATGGAAGTAGTAGAGCTGTGGAGTGTATACATTGATGTCCCTCTTCTCCATTTTCAGGTCAGCTAGGAATCTTTTTGGACTGTGAATCTCTAATGTTGATGAGATGTTGGTAGAATTGGCTTCTCTTCCTATTTTCATATGCATGCGCATGAAAACTACCCATGAAAATTAAACCATTATTCCTTTCAACTCATAGAATCATAGAATCATAGAATATCCTGGGTTGGAAGGGACCGTCAAGTTGGAAGGGACCAAAGGATTAAGTCCAACTCCTGGCACCACACAGGTTGCACCAAAGACACTGACACTCCCCCACTACTATTTGAAATCTTGGAAAATGCATTTTGATAGTTAAAAAGTTCTGCGAGGTTCTCAAAGCTTTTTCAATGGACAGGTGAAGATTACTATTGAAATTCTAAAAGATAATGAAAACTCAGAAGGATTAGATGAGCTGCCCAGAGTCTTACAGAAAACATCTACTGTGGAAAACACTGCTCAGAGACCTTTATTTTTCATCCTTTACACATGCTTGTCCAGATTGTTACAACAGACAACGTGTGGCTACATCACATTTGTTTTGCAGCAGTCCATTCCTCCTTTATTTTTCTGAAATTGCTTCTTAAATTTATTTACAGTCTTCCACGTTAAGCCCATTGAAAGGATGTCTGCATTGTGCTGGTGAAGTCAGTCCTGGCAAAACTGCTATTCAAGGGCAATAACCCATGTCCATGAATATCCTTTAGCCTAATGAGTTACTATACATATAATTATTTTATAAGCCTAGGTGTATGTTACAACAATTTCCAGAACTAATTATAGTATCATCTTTATATCAGAGCTTGGGGTAGCTCATTTGTGAAAGTAACTTAGCATATTCTATTTTCTTTTAATTTACAAAGGTTTACCTTGAAAACCAAACACAGATTAAAGATGTACTCTGCTGCTTTGTGGTGGTGTTTTTAATAAAATATTATCCATGTTAAAATGTAAATAAAAAAGAAAATTGCTTCATTCATCATATATTTTAAGCAGTTAAAATGAATTGACTCTCCTTTGAGAAAACATCTGACCAAGCAAAGTAAACATTTGAGAAAATGTTTAATGAACTCACTGTCTAAAATGCTGTTATTTTAGAGCCCATTACTATGTGTTTTAAATTAATTGAGACTGCATTACTTGAAAGGCCTTCTCTCCCATCCCTACCCCTGCCCCCATTTGTCCTAACGTACCAAAAATAATTGACCTTTGTAACATATGTGGGAGCAAAGATCTTCCCTGATCAGGAACGCTGGCTGCACAGTCAAACATAAGAGCCCACAAGTGGAGGAGTAGCTATTCATGAATCTTCTCTCCATAATCATTTGTCTAGTGTCAGTTCAAAGTCAGGGAACTTGCCAAAGATCAAACATATTTTTTTCTTTAAACAACTCTTATTGTAAATATTCTAGCTGGTATTCATTTTCTTTTTCCTCCTGTTCTGAAACATACATATTTGCTATGGTAGTAATGTTTGGGTTTTATAGGTTGAAGGAAAATGTACTGCTTGTCTGCAGAGTTAGATTATTTCAAATAAGGATATGTAATCTTTTGGTACTGGAAACTTGGTGAAATTCAATTACATAAAAATAAGAAAATAAACTCCCAAACCTAGAATGCATAAAAGCATGAGAATATAACCTTAACATAACAGTAGATGCCAATCTAATTTGCCCTTTATGTGAACTTTAAAACTTATCCTGTTTATATGGTTTGGTAATACAACTTAATGTCTTAGATTTATACTTCATTAATATTCACAAACGGCAATATATATATATGCTCTTCCTGTGCATATTTCTAATTTCTAATAATTTCTAATATCATATTTCTTTTTTGATAGCTTTAATATTCTTATTCTATAGAAAAGTGAAGATGTGATTATCAGTACCATTTTCAAATCACAGATTAAAAAACAGCAAAAACATCAAGGCTCCTTTTCAGGTCCATTATGTGTTTTCAGACGCATCAAATTCCCAGTGTTCAACGGAACTCTTCTTCACTCAGCTGTCACACAGCTGTCTTCACACAGTCTTGAAGCTGTCCCACTGCAGGTTGTGTGGCATGATGGTGTTTGTAGTGAGCTGAGAGTGAGAGTAGTGTGTTTCCATGAGGGGATGACATCATGGTGGAAGAGCTAGGTATGGAGAGGACTCAAATAAAGAAGCTGCACTCATATGGCTTGGTAAGACAAACTGACTTAGTGGTGAAGGTTGAACTGGCAAAAATGGCACCCAGTCCTGGATGGCCAAATGTAAACTGTGAGAATGCTTTTTTTTTGTGTGGCATTCAGTGGACATATATCATGATATAAGTTTGATTGCCCTTTCTAGATCTCCCTGCACAGCATTATTTTTTGAATTCTACATATGCTAAGAGACTAAAACACCTATAATGTTAAATGTTTATGCTTGCAGCCTTCACTTCCATCTGTTCCAAAAGAGACAGCTATTCTTATTCTGGGTTTTGGTACTGTTCATACCAACTTTTTCAGATGGAGTCTGTCTGGAGAACTATTCAAAATCATGTTTTACAACAAAATTTTCATATTAACAATGTGATGTGGGATATATTATAACTGTGAAATATCAAGCCATGTCTTAATCTCTACTTCTGGATGAACAAAACCTGGATTCATGGACTTTTTAAAGGGTGACCAGGGCAAAGAGGAGATAGCCAGACATAAATTTTTAATCAAGGTACATCTTGCCAATTAAGTCTTTGCAAGACAAAATCTAAAGTATCCAAGTCATCCTTGAAAATTGGGAAGGAGTCTTATAAAGTTAAGATTATTGATAAAAGTTTTCAGAATTTTTATCAAAGAACTGAACTCCATTTTAAGCAGGCTGTTTTGCATCAGTGTAGCTTGAATCATAAAAACAGAGCTTCCAGAGCAGAGGCTGTTTCTTAATTTTTGTGAATCAATGCTGAATCTTTTTTTTTTTTTTTTTTTTGGTGAGGGGTGGATACCACTCTTTTTTATCTGTGTACATGAAACAAAAGCAGACAGATATTTGTTTTTTTCTGACTTTCTCATAAGACTGATTCTGAATGAATCTGTCTTGATTCATTTTGAGTTAGGTAACAGGGAGATAGATGATAGATGGAAGTTCTGGATGCAAAAAGTTATTATGAATAGACAAATCTCATATAAGTATTTGAAAGAATGAAACTGGAAATAAGCCAAAATTACCACTTCACTGATATATTGTACATATATGAATACAGAAGTTGAAATATTTGTATGTGATACAGAAGTAGACTCCTTAAAAAATGAGAGAGAGAAAGAGAGAAACACACCAGAAATAATTTGAGGGAGAATAGAAGATATATCTTTAAATGTTTCTCAATTCATTTATTTACATTATCTGATTATTTATATACAAGATATAATAGGCTGTTACATTTTCTTTTATGTTTATAAAAGGCATCACTCATGCAATGCATAGTGTATGTATAATGCTAGTAAAATGGCAGTGCTCAGTCTGCAACTTGATTATTATACAACATTATACTACAAAGATCATTACACTGTTATTGTTTTACTACTCTTCTATACATTAACTATGCATTCTACATATCATTGCATGCAATGAAAATTCTTTTATGAGGAAATAAATATAATTAAATTTTTCATATGGTTTAATATGATGTTGAACTCTCTATTCTCTACTATTAATTTAAATTTTTACTTCAATGTCTGTTTCTTCTGTTAAAAAGAATGGAGTTTAGTGGAATAAATAGCATGCAGTGTTTAAGTTTCAAATCAATGGTTGTTCTGTACAGATGAAAGCAGTTATAGGAAGAAATATTTATATGTAAACCAGGTAAGATTAGACAAAATTTATAATTTCAAGGACACTAACTGTTGATATAGATTGCACGAAGTCTGTTTGAACAAAAAAACTCACAAGAGAATTGTTTTTGTTCTGCATGTAGATTAAGTTGTGGCACATATCTTAAACACTTCATTGTATACTTCTTGCCACAATCATTTTTCATTGGATTATGAAGAGATGACAGAGAGGAATGGGACAGGATGGAATTTACCTGAACTGACAAGAACAAAAGGTGTTTAATGAAGACTAGAATATGCACTGAAGGTCACATAAGAAGAACATTGCCTCAATATTGAAAGTCATTTGCAATTAGAAGAAGAAGTAATTGGATTCCTGTGATACCTCCTTCTTTCTTTTCTATCTGACACACATGGACATTACCTATGACCCTGGATTAAATATTAATAAAATGCAGATTTAAAATATTAAAACTTTACATTCCTGTTAATAAGTACTGTCAATCTGTTGAGACTCAACATATGGCTAATTTAAGAGTTAAGATCAGATGTTCATAATTCTCTAGATTATCAATGTCTTTTTTTTTTTTTCTTTAACTTCAACATATCACTTTGGATATTTTTATTATTATTATTATTATTTTTTTTTTTTTTAGGCCCACAGGAAAAGGAATCATAGTTTTGACTTTTGTTTGAGATCAGCGATGTTAATAATAGACAGATACAATTTTCTCTCTAGGAAACAATCCAGCCTGTGGGGTGAAAAAGTGAATTAGGGGAAACAAGGTTATCGGCAAATTCTCTTATTATCATGGGGCTATCATCATCATTCAAATTGAAGTTTTATCAAATAGGAAAAGAAAAAAATCATTTTATTTTCAGACTTTTATGAAAGTAGTGTAAATAAAAATATAATTTTACAAAATAGGGGCTTTGTTTGCTTGTTTGTTTCTGATATTGATAAAGAAGAAAAGTATTTTTATGTACATTTATGTACTTTTATATACTTACATATTTTTATATACATGTATTTAAACATGCACTTCAGTGTGGTACTCCATATAGGTGAAAGTAGCAATAGATATTTTGGGTGAAAATCTACATTTCTATCACTTCTGAATCTATCCTCTAAATTTGTCACAGGTTCAAATTCCTTGGTCACTAGTGCTTTTTTGATATCTCCACTTGAACTAGAACACTAATGTTAAAGAGTTAAAGATTTAACATACAGGGAATTTATGATTATGAACAAAAGGCATCAACAAACAAGTGCACTCATGAAAGAAATCAGAACTTGTAAAATTGTAGGGAAATTGTTATTGTATTTTTTGAAGTAAGAAAATAGATGTTTAGAATAGAAAATATGGGTACAGTTTTCAGTAGGGTTTTTTGTTTGTTTGTTTGTTTGTTTGTTTTCCTCATCTAAAGCAGAGTAGCTCCTGCTTTAGAATAAGATTATCTCTCTCTCCTTCTATTCCCCATCTTCTCTTTCATAATGGGATCTGAACTGCCTTTGTAGTGACTGGTTCTAACCCTCTCTGCTCTCTCTGGACTCTGGACCATCTGTTAACCCAAGGAGAGAGAAGGATTGTGAGGGAAGAAATACAATAGACTACATAAAAAGAACATAGCTATCGAGCAGGGGTAAGGAGAGGCAGTAAACTGTGATCTCCACAGCTGTTATCCTCACTTCTCATATGGGAAAAAATGAGAAAAGAAGAAGATAATGTTCATTAAAGAATTGTTTTAATTTTGAAGCTTTCAAAATGAACACACTCTAGGGTGATTTTTCCCCATTTTCTTTACATTGAAGGATTTTATGAAAATTCAACATTTAGCCTGAAACATTTCAATAGTTTCAATGTTCTTTATTTTTTTTTTCCATTTTCAAATTTTAATAAATGTATGAAAGATAGCCAATGTTGTCAATGGCATTGTCTACTATCACTATTTTAAAAGTTTCTGAAAGTAGTTATTGTTTATTATTTTAAGGATCTTGAAGAAAAGTTTTGATCAGTTCCATATGTGCTGCTTGCTCAGTATCATGCAATGCACCAGTGCTAGGACTAGGGTTAAAATTATCGGTTTCAATCTTCTTTGTTCTGATCTTTATGCTTATCATTACTAATGCTTATCATTATCATTACTAATTTTGTTATTAAAAACATTTATATGTATATATACCGTATAATACCCTTTTGACAAAGTGCAAGTGTAAGCAGAATTAAGACAACTGTATTAAAAAAAAAAAAAAAAAAAAGTATTCCTATAATATGGAAATTTTTTCTTCTGAAACAGAGGAACAGAAGTTACTTCACTTTAGCAACACAAGTCTTCTCAGTGACCAACGTTTCCAGATTCCAAGTGATGGCATACAGTTGAAACTGCCGTGAATAAATTCTTTAAATTTCTGGTTGCTGACTGCCAACTGTATTTCTTTTTCTGTTTCTATGGAGATGGCAGTTAGTTGAGCAAGAGGAAGTTAAGGGAATTCTTTTCAATGGTGTTGTCCAACTATTTCAGCCTCAGGGCAGAAGATATTTTCAAATACCTAGAGAGAAGTAATCAACAGTTTGAGGGTAAATTGGCTCTGGGTTAAGAGTAGAGTGGAATTGTCCACAGTCTTCCTGAGAATTTCTTCAGCATGGGTAAGAACATGGGCAATGACGGGAACTCTGAAACTGTTTTATATTTGATATACTTATTATCGAACAATGAAACATATTCGAAATGGGAACTATTTTCTCTGTTTTGATTGCAAAAGGGCTACATAACCCCAGGAGTCTCAGCCTTCCTGTTGATGTGAAATACATGTGACCTGTGTGATCAGAAATAATATGAACATTCTTCTGTGTATGTAATCAGGACAGAAAGCCATTTGTTTTCCTGTTTCTGCTGGATCTTGGTGGTCCCAAGCAACATGAGGTCCTAAAATGCATGTGCTGCATTTGCCCAGCTGGACTGGATGCATCAAGGCAACTTGGTGTTTCCTTTCTTTTCTATTTAAATATTGTTCAGCATTATAGTAAAATGCTATGGTTCCTGCTGCTTGGTTCTTTTTCTTTATCAGAAAAATATCAGAAAAATTTCTTTATCTTTTTATTTATAAAGTCACTGATGCATTGACACACAGGAAAGATGTTTTTTCCTTTTCAGCCAAAGTGGCAGGTGTCTTGAAGCTCATTTTGTTGTTGTTGTTGTTGTTGTTGTTTTTTAGTGTGGTTGTTTTTACTTTTTTTTTTTTTTTTTTTTTTTTTTTCCTTGCAGCATTTTGGAAACAAAAGATGTTAAAAAAACTTTAATCTTGGGCAGATGTAAAGGACAGTTTGTTGCAAAGCCTTTAGCTTACTCTCAGATTAGAGGAGGGTTGGAGTAAGAAGGAGGGCAATGGCAAACCTTCAGATTATGTTTTCTTTCATGTTCCTCTGTGGGTATAGGAAAACACAGCTGTGTAGACTTCCTGGGAAAGATCACATAATTAAATGTGTTGAGACTTTTGATGACAAACCCAGTAAATTCTGGGCATGTAAGAGAAATACAGTTCCCTCTTGCTTTATTAGTAATGTAGCACTAGCTTTGATTGACCTTACCTCTTCTAAAAGGAGACTAATCTTAGAGAGCAGTTAAAGATTATGACATTTAGCAGTTGAGATGAGGGGAAACAAGAAGACACTGGATTAATATGAGGTTCAGATTAAGGTTCAGGAACTCTTCAAGAAGTAGAGAGCAAATCTTAGAATCTCTACAGTTTTTGTCCTTTTTTTATTTTATTTTTTTTTTCCCAACTAATATTTCTTGTTTTCACAGGCAGAAATATTTTTTCCTTTTTTTTTTTTTTTTTTTTTCCTATTGTTGCAATTAATCAGAGTAATTCAGCAATCTTCAACACCTCTACTTCTTAAACTTATAGATAACTATTTTATATATCTGGAAAATAAATACTGTAAACTAAATATTTAAAGCTAATCTCTATTCCAGCTAATCAAGAGCAGCAATTAAACACCAGGTTCCTTAAATGATATTCTATCACAGCCTTCATGTTTCCCATCACACTACATATGGTCCAATTGTTTACAGATGACAAAAAAAAAATCCCTGCTCAGATGTTAAATCAAGATGTTTTCTTCGCTTTCAAATGGTAGGCTGGCAGCCAATTTTTACAATGAGTTATTCTGGGTATTAAAAAAAGAAATAGAAAAGAAAGGAAAAGAGTAAGAAGATTTGAACATAGCCCATCAATATCAAGGACCTACGAAAATGAAGCAGTTTCTTAAATGTGTGTTCAACCCCGTGACAGAATAATCTCCTGGGAAGTTTATCTATTTTGTGCACATTTGATGCAAGCCTGCAAAAATCAATAGGGAAATGTTTTATAACCAGAAATAGGTAACGTGACATCAAAGCATAGACAGAGTTCCCCCATCGGTACTCTTTGGCAGTCTGAATTTCATAGTGTTAAATAGCAGAGGATTAAAGCATCTCAGGGCTTGACTCTACATAGCACCACTGCAAATTTAGAATAATTATTTTGTACACTTATCTGAAACAAGTAGAAAAAGAAATGGGCTTCAGGCATGGACCTTACAGTATTACTGGGGTTTTTATGAGATTCTGCTTTGGAAAAAGAAATCAGGTTGCGAGTTCTTGGGCTACAGAAAATAGGAGCACCCCGGAAAAAATGTGCTCACCCTTCAAAGAAAGGGCCACACGACTGTGGGTTGCTGCAGATTATGAGGCACTGCATTTTGAGTATTCCCTGTCCATCTTTTTCCAATATGTTCTCACTAGGGAGGGAAAAAGAAAGAGTAAATGGGGTCCCAAAGACAGAAACAGGCTATATGCAAAACTCATCTGCATTTTTGCTTTGTGTAATGTCACATGGACAGCAGGATTAATATGCTCTGTCCTATTTGATTCCAGCTTTTAGCTTCCCCAGATGTTTGAAGCTGTGTGATGATTTGTAAGCTGTTTTACTTTGTTGTTGTTGTTGTTGTTGTTTTTCCTGACTGTCTGAAAGACATTATTGTGTATAAATGTGAAGTTAAAACTGTACATACAAAAAGTGTAATTGGAAGAGAAGCTTTGACTTGTGCCAAAGGGCTCTGTTGATGCTGTGAAAAGACTTTGCCCCTGTGTGTTTCTGAAACTTCTTTCTCTATGTAATTTGTGTAATTTCAAATTAGTAAGGAAAGACAATGAAGTAGAGGAATAGATTATACTTTTAGTTGGTTCAGTGTTGATTCATAGTCCTTCTTCTGCCACTTTGGAACTCCTAAAAACTTACTTTTATTAGATTCTCTCTTCTGATTTCTTATCTTCCTGGTTGTCTTTCTGAGATTCATACTATGAAAAATAGGTAAAGGAACTCAACAAAAAAATACCTTTCTATTCCAGCTTCGGATCTGCTGTCCTAGTCAATTTTGTCAGCCTTGACTCAAGCTGAACCTTATTTTTAGTATTTTTTTTTTCACTCTGAAATGTGAAGTTCTCATTCATAGGTGAACTAATATGATTGTGCAATTTGGCTAAAAGTGATCTTAACCAAAGATCTTTGTGGTACTTCTTGGACCAGTTTTTCAGACACAAGATTTCTTTCCACTTGCAGGCTTTGCTTCCGGGACCATTATCAGGTGGATAGCAAGCTGGTCAGAAAGCACACATTATTTTATAGTAGAAAATGCTAGAAGGTTCACGCACTTCAGTTATGGGTCTACAATCACAAACTTATAGCATAAGATATTGTGGTGACAAGATTATACTGATGTGGTAAAGTATAACTTGATGCTTCAAATTGCCTTGAATTCCTGATATATACATGGATAATTTGGATACTGAAATTTTAAAATCAGTAAAAATGGCTATATTAATTCCAAGTGAAGTTTTCAGCTACCATCTGAGAGAAGCCAAGGGAAGAATGTCAAATTAGCAATATAAATTATGATATGGTGGAAGGCTTTTTGGCAAAAAGAGAAAAGGGCATTAATTACAGCCTTGGAAAATGCTCTTGCTGTCCTTTCTGTGGACATATCATGGATGTAGAATGCATTTAGAACTGACACACCCACTTGTTTAAGTGCAATATGTGCAAATGAATTAGATATTTTCTGGCAGTAGGAATGGAAAGAACAGTAATATTTTAGAAGATGATTGTTGTTTTAATCTTAACAATTAGGAACAGAAAGGCAACCTTTCAAGAAAACGTGCACACTACATAATAGAAAATTGTCATTTTTAATGCTGTTTTAAAAGTTGAAAGGAAATGCATGCACTATAAATCAATGTTACACTATTTCATACAGGCTTCAGATAAGAGAGTATTTTAATGAGAGCATGACAAAATTTAAAAAATATATAATTTTTGATTTCTTTTTCATACTGAAAATATTTCTTAAAGATACAGAGGAAATTTTAGTGGCAGGACTACTTGCAGTCAACAAATATTATGTGTATTAAAAAGTAAGTAGCAGGAGAAGATCTGCCAGAGTACCATCAGTATTCTTCTAAGAGAATGTAAAATTAATAAAATACAGTGCAAGAGAAATTTTCAGTTTTATTACTGATTTTTTATATATATATATTTATTTTTAAAAAATAATTTATGTTATCCATTACTGCTTGCAAGAATGTACATGTTAGGAAAAAAAAAATAATGCTTCTGCTTTCCAAGAATGATTGAATTGGCCATGCCTTAGTACATAAGCTTTTAACTGGAGATTTATCTTGCTGTGATTGGAGACCCCAACAGCAATCACAGAAGTATCATATTGCATAGCACAGTATTCCCTCATTTAACACCCAAAATTGCCACTGTAAGTTAAAAATAACTTTAATTCCTGTTGGAGAAGGTTTTGAGCTTGAAGTCCTATTCTGAATTAATTTTAAGTCATATTTATTTAAGATCATGCAACAACGAACAAAATAAAAGTAAAGTGAATGCAAAGAGTTTTGTGCAATAGCAACAAAGAATAAACATTTGTGCATAACACATGCAAATGGACTGATATAAAGATCCACAACAACAACATTCTTACAACATTTACAACATTCTGGGAACAGACACGTTTTAAGGTTGCATAAGTCTAGAAGTTTCTCTTGGTTCTTTGCATTAAATTGCTAAATTCCTCCTCAGCCTAGGTTTATGAGCCCTCCAGGAATAGTGCTCGACCCATAAAACTTCAAAATCAACAAGATTCATTCATCCATACTTGTTGGTTGTAGGGAACTTCTACATAAGCTATGGGATTGGTAGAATAATTGGTAGGAAGGTAGTATATGATAATAAATCTCCAAAATGATAAATATGGTTTTTAAAGTGTGTATGAACACACAATTATCACTAATGTTCTTTGTGCTTAAATCAGTTTACCCACTCTCTTTGATTTGTAATGTACTCTGATAAATTAGGAAATTGATTCTGTTGGCAAAGGAAATGAGAAGTATTAATGGGACAAAAAAAGACAATTTGGTATCTTATGAATATGCTATCCAGAATTAGCAAACTTAAGCCAAATTTAACCACACAATGATAAACCAGAAATTGGATCTCAGTTTTTACTGCCTGGCAGCTAGACATAGTAGAACATGGAAAAGACATCACAACCCAAGCTTATGGCAAAGAAAGGAAGTTTTGTTACAATTTAGCTTAGCTCAGAAAGAGAGAACAGTTGTGTACAGATGTTCTGAGCCAAGCTGTCTGGTCTTCATGGAAAAGGAGCACTTTTTTTTTTTTTTAAAGGATGTGAAAGCCAGCACATTCAGTTGACAATCAAAAAGCCTGCTGTTTATGTTTCTGCCTATATATAAGAAACACTGGACAAAGCAAAGAAGCTGAGGGTACCTCCTTCTGTCTTCTTGAATCCACCTGATCCCTAGAGCTTGAACACCTTCCTTGACCAAACATCGGACCCAACCCAAGGCTATAAAGGCTGTCAGGGATAGCTAAAAATTATATTAAATATAGGTCTGAAGCTGATGACGATAACTGATGGGGGTCCTATAAAAGTCTGAAGCTAGATCTCTTCTTTAAAGGTGAGAAGATCTAAGATCTGAAGGAATATTCATATATAAAGTGCTTAACATAAATGCTTGCTATTTTTCTTGCATTTTTCTCTCACTTGCCCCCTTATCTTGTATACCTGCATCATAAATCAGGTATTGAAGTGACTTCTAAAAGAGTATATATCTATTTTTGACAGATTTTAATTATTAGGGGAATCTGCTTCCAAGTAATGCCATGATATGGTTGGACTTATGTCTGTGGTGGCACGCATAAAGGGGTAACACAGAATTGTGAAGTGCTAGGGGGAGGAACAGGAGGTAGAGATCAGGCAAAACCTTAAAATGGGTGTTGCCACCCAACATCTAGAGTGATAGATCATGAAAGAAAGGGAGCATATCTGTTTCCTCTCTGGACATGTGAGCAGCATCTAAAGAGTAATTGTTTCTTTAGTGGTTATATGGTATAAAGAAACCAATTTAATTTTAAGGCATGCATACCATTTTTTCTTTCACTACTTTTTATTGTCTGTACCAAAGGAATAGGTACTAGAAGTTTAAAAAGAAGAAACTTTTGTAGGTCACCTATTTTCATAGCAATTCTGAATTGTTCCCTATGGTACATTTTCTATGTTGTCATTTTCAAAATTAAAAACAGAAGCAACGTGTGTAAAAATATTAAATTAACATTTATTTGACAATAAAGCAAATTACATTTATATGTGAACTTCTCAATTAGCCCTGTAAAGCTTCCTTGGGACTGCTATACTGTGAAATCAGTCACATATTTTTCATGTTGCATTAAAGACAGGTATGAACTTCATGTTAAGGAAAGGACACTTTAATTTTCTTTTCAAGTTTCCCAATTGTGAATTGTATTTATTGTTTATAAAAGATGATGGAGTGATAGCACTAGAAAATATGGATTTCTTACGCACAAGTAGATGCAACAAAATATTTCCTGTCTTTTCCTAGCAATGTATAGCTATACTTTCTTATGGTAAATTCTTTTTAAGTACAGGAGCACTTTCCCTTATGACAAGAGGATTTTAATAATATTCAGTGTGATAGTTCTGCACCCACTTCAGTTGTAGTACTGCAAAGTATGATGCTTACTTCTGCTAAAATAAACATGACATTCAGGCTAAGTTTCTCAAGCACTTAACATTTTTACTTTTATCTTTACTCTTATAAAAGTGCTTGTATATAAGCAACTTGTAAATTTCAAGTGAAGAGCGATGCTGTAGCAGTGCAATAAGGTAAACTAGTTGAGATGATATGGTCTTGACCTTCTCCAGCCACTGGCAAGAAAGACAGGGTTAAAAACTTTGTCAATCTTACCTGCTGAGATAACCACCTTGCATGTATGATATGATTATGAAAAATTTACAAAAGACTCATTCAGAAGAACCTCAGACCTTCAAGAATGTGTATCCTGTCAATACCTTTGGATATTGAGTCAAGGTTGTGTATGGATCTTCTTGACAGCTGAAAGATCTTCTTGAAAGCTGGAGTGTGACTCCTTATCAGCCAGGATGCTCTTCATGCATAGCAAACATAAAGTGCATATATGTTTACAAGGAATTTGCACTGCTTGGTACAATTTCTATATGTGCAAACAAAAATAAGGAGTATGTCTGCAAACAGCCACATTAGTTCTAGCTGCAGTTTGCTTGAAGATCCCAGTCTTCCTCTATTTGTATCAAAAAGTGATTAGGTTTATTTATGAAGGACAATAGTATATCACAAGTCTCAAAAACAAAAGTCTGATGTTAAATAATAACAACAGCATAAAACACCTTATGGGGAACTATGTGATTTGTACAACAGATGGGAAATCTCAGGTACTTCTGGAAAAAAAAAAAAATACAAGAACAACAACAACAACAAAAAAAAAACAATCTATTCGGGAAAATGTTAAGTCATTTACAGTACTGTAAAAAAATTAAATCACCTCAACATATGCTAAAGAAATAAAGCAATATTTTTCCTCTGTAATTTTTTTAACAGTAAACCTCAAAACTTTACTTTTTTTTTTTTTTTTTTTTTTTTTGTGGAAGACTAAAAATGAAATTACTAAACTATCATGAACATGAGTTCTTTTTTCTGACTCTTAGTTGAAACCCAGGTACAGTTAAAATCTCATGAAGAGACATACACAGAATATTTCTAGTTTGAAAAGATTTAAAGTAAAGTTTTAAAATATGTACAAACATTTTAGGTATTGCTACGAAACATCTGAGGTTCATCCATCACTACTATTTTCCTTTAGTTTATATGAAGAAACAGAGGCAGTTCTTATTCTGCACAGAACTGGTTCATTTTTTCCTATTTCTTTTCTGACTTTTCTAATAGTTAGCCTGATGTTGAAAGCTCATAAAAACAAGTCCCACAAAACACCATGGAAAAGAATCGTTCTTAACCATGAGACAACAAATGGTGTGTGAGAGAGATTTTACACGTTCCTGTGTAAATCTGTGTGTATCTGATTCTTTATGCAAGCTTTCCATTAACAACATATAGAAGAACCAGTCTTTTCCAGGTGCTTCAAAGGTGAAGCTTACACTGCTGTGAAATCTTAGGGAAAGTCAGACTAAGTGGTTTTATGTGGAAGGGCAGTCACAATTTTGGATATAAACACAACAATATCAAAGAAACAATGGAATTAAGTTGTCTTCCATGTGCCATTTACACACATTTACTCTGCAGCAGCAGAGTGTAGATGGCACAAGGAAGGCAAGATTTTAATCAGATATTTTCTTGCTAGCATATTTTCCTCTACCTGGCACCTAACCTAAAATAAATCTACTTTCAGAATAGAAATTTGTGGTTTAATTCTTTTCATATCCTCTTAGTTTTATGCCACTCAATTTCCAAAAACTCTTGTGAAATTGACTCTAGTTCCAACTAACATAAAAACAAAAGTAAATGGGTGGTGCATGTGGTAACTGTAAATGAGCTGAAAGTGTTTTTTTGTTTGTTTGTTTGTTTTGTTTTCATATTCCTTTTTTATAATTAACATTACTTTATAACTCATATTTACTATACAATAGTGCCTCATGATAAATCATTAAATCAACCCAAAATGCATGTCATAAAATTTTCCTCCTCATAATGATCTCAAAGGTTTGGTAGATCTGCTGGTACAAAGTTCTCATAACTCCTAAGGTCCTAATTAAATATTTCCTTTTTATTGATTTCATTTGCAATTGCTGACATCAACTGTATTATATTTTCTCTGTATTCTTGAGTGTTCCCCTTGATAATGGTCATAAAAAACTGGATTAGCATGTAGATAAATTCCTATTATTTTATAATTTACTTTCCAGATGGTTTTGTTGGAGGTTCTCCTTGGCATTCTTATTTTTGGTCTCAAAAAAGAGGCGGGACACCACCCTACTACAGCAGAGTGCTCTTTAGAGCTCAAGTTGAGGAAGGTCAGAGTAATTTTAAGGAAAGTTGTCTAGTCACTATATCAGGTGCTAATACCCCTCCCCCAAAAATCTATGTTTTACAGTCGTTAGGGCTGTCAACCTGCTAAATCCTTACGTTATTTTTTGTACTATAAAATAAGAAGTTACTTTGGTTTGATAAACCAGAGCCCTGGGGAATAGTGGGAAAGTTCAAACTTTACAGATATTTTTGTAAGTCCTTATAAAAACTTGAACAAGATGATTTATTTGCATGGTCCTGAACTGTGAATTTTACATGATATACAGCCAAAATCATTTACAACTTTGCTTCTTTTGACTTCTCTTCTTTACTTTACTCATGACTTGTTGCACAGTTACATGACTGCACGGTCCTTCCAGAAGACAAATTTTTGAGGTTAAATCAATGAGTAAAAGCTAGGAGCTGCTGAAATAAGTCTGCTCTTGATTTCTATGTAACGAATATCCCCTCCCACAAGTGTTTCCAATCCATAAAGTAACATGGTGTGACTAAACATGCATATATATGTCAGTGGTATTTAAGGGAGAGTTGAAGAGGAGCTGTCTATTAAGTTCATAGGACCTTCCACTTAGCCACTCAAATGAACTTTGCAGTACCTTCCAAATGATTACACCATCTTTATATCTTTATACTTCAAGTTTGTATATCTTCCCAAGGTGAGAAAAAAAGGACTGATATTTAAAACAATTGTATCAATATAATGTGATATGATAAAAATTCTTAGCAATATTTTCCTCCACTAACTCAGAACTGAAGGCAGGGGAAACATGAAGGAGGTTGTTTTTTTGCCAAAGCAGAAGAGCGCACAATTTTCTGTTTCAGAAGAAAGATCTGAGATATATTATATACTTGGTGTACACAGATGTCATGTAAGGATATTCAAAGCAAATTTGAAGAGAGCACAGTCTTCTCCAGCTGTCAGTTACTCCACCCAGCTTTCCTTCCCTCATACCTTTTTCCTTTTCTTTCCTATTGGAAAATCCAATTTGCCGGGAATTAATTTTATGCAGAGATGCATCTCTAAATGAAACAGCAGATAGAAGTATCAGTTTCCATAAGTGATGTTTCTATCTGAAACGTTCCTTAAAAAAAAAAAAAAAAAAAAGTAATTTACAGGTTGGAAAGCAGAAGTAACAGATGAAGTTTTCCCTCATTGTTTGTCTCAGCTCAGTTCACAGTGAGACAAGGCTACTCTCATGGATCCTTTTTCACAATCTACTTGCTGCAATATGCTGTGCTGGCAAAACTTTTATTAGTCAGCCCATTCCCTGTGCAGTAATACCTTTCAAATTAATTAGATTAATATCACAATACCTTTCACAGTCAGTTCACAATTTAAAAATTTGTCTTAAACATACTTGAGTATATTTCATTAAAAAGTTGATTAAGTTTCCAAACCTAGATGATCTCGAAGGTCTTTTCCAACCTTAATGATTCTATGGTTCCAACTGTCAAACTCTTGTAGACCATCAGTCAAATGCTATTGCAGGTTTGTAGGATTGTAGTCATTGACTGCTGACATTTTTCTATAAGACTTTGTTGCCTGTGTAGAAAAGGCTTGCTAAATTCCAATGTTACTATAAAGTATTTTATCCACTTCCACAATTCTGAAATTAAATGTGCTTGCCTAGTGCTTACAATCCAAAACATGATTACTGGTCTTTTAACATTATTTAGAAATAAATATCTTGCAATTACCACTGCAAACATCATAGGAAGAAACTAGAAACTCTAAAAGGAGGAGAGAAGAAAAGGGCCAATGGAAGATTTCTAAAGCAAACAATTGAGGACTAAACATTCAATGACACTAAGTAAGCTATGCTGTCTTCTTACTCTCTTAAATCTGTAAATCATTTCACTCTCAGAAATATATTTTGTAAAACAGACAATATGATTTGCTTTCTCTCTTTTAAAAATTAAAGTGTAGGAAAATAAATTCCATGTTTTTGTGTTTGTTTGTTTTGTTCTCTCCCTTCCCTTCCCACAGAGGAAGGCAGAAATTAACTATATGCATACCACTGTTTATAAAAGATTAGAAATTATCCTCCTCTGAGCATATAACACAGATTTATCTTGAACTGAACTCCCTTCTTTAAATACAGATTGTAAGGGAATGTTTTGGTGCACTCTGAGGTCACTGTGACTCCCTTTGAGGATATATTAAGTACATACTTAATATATCTACTTCAGCCTGATAAAACCAGAGAAACAGATCCTTTTCTGTCACTCAAAAGACGTTTTTTAAAGGAAAGAAGAAACAAATTCAGGTAATCGTTAGCGCCACCACCTGGAAAACCTATATGCACAAAAACTAATGATTTGTTTACTTAAATATATAAAATAAAAAATAAAATAAAATAAAGCAATCCCTTTCTAACTGTGTATATGTCTTTTGTTCCTCCCAAAAAAACGAAAATAAAACTCGGACTACACAAGTTACCAAAGTAATAATGACCTCTTTTGGCCTGATTCACTGCCCACTCATCCCAACCCTCCCTTAGTTTTAGATATCCTCCAACATAATAAGCCTGCCACAACTAATGTTATAAAGTAGTAATTGTGCCTAATTGGCAGGGAGGTGACAGACCATTCTGGTAATGTTGTGAAACTGTAAGAAAGGAGGAGTGAGAACATTCACAGACCCAGCAGTAATTATCCACTAATTTGGCCTGTTTGTGTGGGGACAGCTCATTATAGCCCTAAAGAAACCTCAGAATAAAGAGAGAAAGTAGGTAGGAGGTAAGGTTAAATAATTAGTGTTCAGCACATTTTTTCCCCCTTTAATTCAAAGAAGAGGATTAGGGAGGGAGAAATGTGATGAGTGTAACAATTGGGAAAGTTGTAATGTCATCTTCTAAGTGATTTTAACATATTCCAGAGCAAACAATAGTTTACAAGGCAATGCAGGGGAAAAAAAAAAAAAAAAAAGAAAAAATGGATTTCAGTAGTCTTCTGGAAGTCGGACAATGCTTAACAGCTTTAAATTTCTGATATAAGTTTTATGCACTTCAGGTTAAAAAAGTAACATTGAAATTAACAATTGAAAAAAAATGGATTTAAATTGATTGACTTAATCTTAATTTTAGTTTTCTATTTATTTAGTATTTTTATTGATTATCATAATGTGATTTTGATCTAAGTTATATTTCTTTAAATATCTATAAAAAACAGATTCCTGTGTTTTCCTATATATATATATATATATATATATTATTTTTTATGATATAAAATGTGAACTATGCCTAACAGGCCACAGTACAAATTTTCAAATCAGTATAGTCTGGGGAAGATGAATCACTATCACTTATTTTTGCAGCATACAGAACTATATAATAATAATAATAATAATAATAATAATAATAATTTATCCAATTCAATTTCTTTGTGATTTTATTTTATGTAATTTTCAATCTAAATATTGGAAGTAATTCCTGAAACTCCTCAACTTAAGTAATTAATGTGTTCCTTTTGCAAGCCAATAGTTATTCTGAAAATTTGATTATTTCTTAACTAGCAGATTGTTGAGAGAATCCTGAATGTTAGCCAAAGATCAACAATAAGAAAAAAAGTTATTGTCATCTCTCTACATATTGTTATGTGATTGAGTATTTTACTAGACATTACTATACGTAATCAATATTTCACTTCAGTTTGGATTATCTAGTCAAAACTATTTTGGATATTGAGCTAATGTGGAAAAAAAATAACAATAATCCACATTAAAAAATGTTTTCCAAAGTTTTGATCTAATTTTCCTGTTCCTTATCTCTTCCATGACCTTCTTCTACTTTCCCTTAATTCCTCTCATTTTTTATTTTCCTATTTAAATTACAGATACTAATTGATGAAACAAACAAACAACAATAAAAAATATAAAAAACATTAGTCTGATTTAAATTATAAAAATTGCTCAAATTAAGACTCTAAACTCAATTTTGCTTCATTTAGTCACCAAAGTAAATATCATGCTCTTTAAACAGTGTTACTAGGGAGTAATTCTCATAGGATTTAAGCAAAATGCTATGTTTATAGCATTTTGTGCACTGAGGATAGTGCACTTAATTTTTTGTTTGTTTGTTTTTGTTCTTGTAATTCCAATTACATTATTACTTCTTCTTATTGTCATCATTCTGAAGTTGTGTAGTTATGATAACTTTAGCATTTACTGAAGTGCACTGCTGCACTGGATTTGAAAAAAGCAAAGACAAAAAGGTTGTGAAACAGTTCCGTAGCCCTGCAAGTGGCAATAAATCCTGTAACACTTGCAAGCTATCTGGTAAAAAACCAGGGTGCTTTTATTTTAATTTTGCCAGTTACAAATAAACTCTGAAAGTATCAGACCTGTCTTGTTGTGAGCCAAAGTATCTCCTTTCTCTTTATGTCCTTTCTCTTCCTGCTATGCCAGGGATCTCCCATTTAGACATCCTGTACTTATCCTGTTACTGGAGTGGTAGGGATCAAATCGTCCCAGTGCTTGGCCTCTCTGCTTTTACTACCGGTGCCATCAGTGAGTATAGCAGTTAGCACAGTGTTAGAGTTTTCTATTATTCTCTTTAAATATAGGCACCTGCTTTTAGGAACTAAATTGGTGCCTCATTCTGTATACATCACCAAACAGCCAACAGATGGTGATAATGTTCATTTTCAGTGTGTAGCTTAATGTCCCTCAGCAGAAGGCCTGAAGTGAAGTGAGGACCAGACAGGAATACAAAGTTGTTTTTGTTCTGTTCTTACTGCTGTCAAAGCATTATTCTCTGAAATGGGACTGTACAGTTTAACTATAGTATATGTTTTTAATTACTTTTTTTTTTTCTTACCAAATAAATTGGCTTGTTTGCCAGCTTAAAGGTTCTATATGATAGAATTTCAGTTTTGTGATCTTCTTTATATGATCTTTAATCATTTGGAAGTATATGCCCCATCTACTCTCTTGGTCCATCCACTTCCTTATGCATTTTTCTGAATAATTTTTCTTCTCTGTATGGAAGGTACATGCATGATATATGTACATACATGATTATGTATATGTAATATAAAATATATACTATATATTTATTAATATGGTATATGGTCAATATACATGTAATAAAGGGAAAAAAATAAAGATATATGTTATATACATGTATTAGAGTATGGGTAAGCTTAGATGAGACATTCTTGTGCATCTGAAATGAAAAAATTCAGAGGTCCTGGCTATATGTGTGTTTTGCAGGGTGGTGAGTGTGTTAATGGGAAAAAGAGACCAATAGAGAAGAGACAAATAAACTTTAAATAGAAAATATGGAGAAATGCAGTTACTTCTGCTATCTTAACTATTCTGTTTTTATATAACTGTTATTTTAGTACAGATGTTGTGTTTTGATGGTTTATGACTTTTTTTTTCTATTAACAGTCCTCTATGTGCACTATCACTGAGTTTGTATAAACTTGTCTTTCAGTTACCTGCATGTCTTGTGCACAAGCGGGATCTGCCTTCTGTTAAAGGAGATAGAAGGGCCACCTTGCCCCTTCACCGCATTATTTCATAAGCTTAAGGAAAAAAAAAATCCTTAGATTTCATAGGGGATAACTGAAATAATAATAATAATAATAATAATAATGGAATTCATAAGAAAAGCCTAACACAATAAAAAGTAAATAAAGTATAAAGTTTATTTATTTTGTGGAAATAAAAGGAGAATTCTTGGTCTTTTGTAATTTTGTTGTGTTTTCATTCACCTGGTAAAGTGGTGTTTCTTGTTCTTTTTATGGTCATTTCAGAAAGAAAGGATAAAAAAAAAAAAAAAAAAAAAAAGTATAGGGCAGAACTCAGGGCTCTTCAGCTTTCCTGAGCTACCTAGTACAGCACCAACTTTTTTTTTGTAGAAGCACCAGTGCATTCAGCAGAGCTTTTAGTCAAGTAGCTGAATAGATGTATAGTTTTATAGTATATATAAATAGTATAATTTATAGTGTAATATATTTATATATATATATGCATATTATTGTTGTTATATGTATATATGTATGTATATGTATATAATTACAGTATAATTTATAGTATAGATTTATAGTATATATATTTGGAGTAATTAAACAAACAAACAAAAAAGTATTGCAGAGAGTCAGATTTCTGTACATGTTCTGGGCACCCCTACTTTTCCTTTTGGTTTGTGTTTGATAAGCTGATATTTAATTTCACAAACACAGGATGTGTTAGAAGATTACAGTCCTACACAAGATAGAGTTCATTTTGATCAGTTTCTTTACCTAATAAGATTTTTCGTATATTGTCTTTATAATTTACTATAGTCCAAAGTATTTGGTTGTTTCTTGTAATCATGATGCCTTATGTCCTGTGCTCTTTAAGTTTGGATTCCCCAAAATAATTGCATAAATGTTTTGGATTCCCCAAAACAATTGCAACCAGAACATTAAAAAGATACGGAAAATACAAAGGTGAATGATTATGATCCATCATGGCAAATGTCTTATGCTTGGCAGCTCAAGACATTTAGCTGAAAGGGGATGTAAGACACATACACACAGTAAAAATAATTTTTAAAAAAGGTCTGGGGAACTTTTCAGGCAGCTCATTGATATATCTCAGTTTTCAATTGTCTTTGATGAATGGCTAAGAAAAATCTGTTTATCTGTTTTATAATTTTTTTTTATTAAACAATAAATTGTCCCTCAAAAAATAATTGACATATTTATTCACATTAAAAAAAAAATACCTTTTTAACCAAATATTTTATTTAAATTTAATTTAAAGAAAATTGTAAAATATTAATTTTCTTTTTAGTTATTTTTAAACAAAACTGACTTGATGACTAAGAAAAAAGTTCAGAATATCTGCTCTTGATGCTTATGAGTAGCAATGCTTCATGTAATATACCACAGTTATAGATTTCCAGAATTCAGGAGAATTCTGAAGAAAGAAACATAAACCTGTGATTTTCTAGGAGATCAACTTTATCCAAATGGGACAAGGTTTCGGAAATTGGCTGGAACACCGTTGCAAGGAAGAAAGTATTTTTCAATCAATTGAAGCACATGTGGGTAGTGCAAAGGAAAAAAGTGTTGGTTTGGAAAAGATTTAGATGGACAATAGGTAATTGAGACATAGAAATTGAGGCAATGAACAATAGTACACAACTTAAAGATGGTAAATATATATATATTATTTAGTTTTATTAACTAATATTTATATATATTAATTATATTTATTATATTATATTACATTCTATTATATGAGTGTACAACGGCAATCTATTACTAATCAAGATGATATACATTTACAATACAAAGAAGGCATAAAGAGTCAATAAATATTTCTGGTTTATACTATATTTAATCCTATATATAGAAAAATAGCCTAGATAGTATATTCTTATCAGATAAAAAAGAATTTAGTTTTCTTTCAATAATAATGAAGGATGTGAAAGCCAATGGAAGACATGAAAGCCAAACAATATATTTTAATTGAAAATCCATTTGACTTGCATTCAGTTTTTCAAATCTTAGAAAAATGGGGAAAAAAAATGGAAAAATGGGAAAGAAAAGTGGTATTTGTAGTACAACTTAACAAAGTTGTCATTTAAAATGACAATTAAAAAAAAGTCATTTAATTCTTGGGCTTAAAATTCCAAGACCTGTTGAACCAATATATTTCCTTAGACAAAACAGTGGAATACATAATGTGGGGCAATAAAAAAAAAATCAATAAGATTTTAATATTATAATATTAATATTTTAAAATATTACTAGATCCTTAAATTTCTGAAAAACAGATCTTGTCAAAATAATATTTTGATCATGATTTTTGCTAAAATGAATTTAATATTCTTATATATGTCAGTAACTGAATTATCCACTGCAAGAATAAAATACTAAGAATCAAACATGAAGCACTTTTATAGATAACTGACTACAGCCTGACAGCTATAAAGTTAAGTGTAAGTTTCACTGTTAAGTGTAAAAAATGGTTGTTCAAATTTTTGCTGGAACATATGCATTAATTGTTGGTCCAGAGATATTTCATATTTTATTGACAATAAAAGGATGAAAATGCAAAATCTCATTGATGATAGGGTTTGCTGATGACAGAAAAGCTGAGAAAATATTAAATAAAGGTTATTACAGTGACAGTGATCACCTGTATGTTTTAGTAGATGGAAATAAATAATATATCAATGCAGCTAGTAGGGTCCATAGCTCTTAGAGAAAAAGAGCTTGTTCCTGGGAAGCAGTGATTGAAAACCTACAAAGGTTGTTTGATGAGCTTTTAAAACTATGCACAGGCTGAAAAGTGGATGTTTCTCACAACTCTATTGAGGAGGGAATGATAAGTAGTTATAATGAAGTCATGTTTTGGTGATGTAGCTCAAATAATCGTAAAACATCACCACCCAAATAATTCACTTACTTTATCCTGTGAGAGATTTGACAGCATAATCACTGTTACCTATAAATCATTAGTGTCTCAGAGGAAATTCAATGTTTACATCAATCTAAACACCTATTCTTTTTCCTGGATTAAAACAAACAAACAAACAAACAACAAAAACAACAAAAAGCACATTCATTAGATAAATGCAGCTCTTTTTCTGGGCTAGAGTGGCCTGATTCTTAAACTTTTAATGAACTATGTAAAAGTGTTAATGTGTTACTTTCAGTCACTTATAAAAGTCAAATGTCAGTAAGAGAAAACAATAAAAAAAAGGGGGAGGGGAGGGACAACCCCCCCCCCCCCAAAAAAAAATAAAATTATATTATCAAATATAGTAGGCAAAATTTATTTTGCGTTTTTGTTTTTCCAGTCGTTACAACTGTCTGAATCTGATTAATGAATTCTAGTAACTGTACAATATTACATGACTTACTTTTTTACAGAAAACTTCAGTAAAAGTAATTGTAAACTAAGAATGAAAACATAACTTGTAGCTAAAAATACAGAACCATATATTTGTTTTCTTTGTGTCTTCAAAAATCTGGAGTCACATTCACAAATAATTATTCAGTGACTAAATCTAGCGAGGCCTTGTGTATAGGTAACAAATAATTAATTGATTATTTGAACCATGATAGTATAAACTAAAACTGGATAAGTCAAATAACGTGATATTGTTTTGGATGCAAAATGAGTGCTCCTAATAACCAAAATCATCTGAAAGCAGACTAGGAGAAATAAATAGAATAAAATAGAATAATAAAATAATAAAATAACTTGACTCCAGTTCACCAAAGCTGGAACCTGAGATGTGATCTCAGCTTCATGACAAGTTCATTTGTGAAGAGGAATTGACATTAAAAGGGTAAAATAAAGCAGCACCAGATGTATTTAAAAAATAAAGGCAACCATTGATTAAGGTGACATTCCTTATCAATAAAACAGAACAAAGAAAACAAAGCCTAACCATGTTAAACATTATTTGGCTATTATTTTCTATATATTTTCTCTTAATACACACATGAAGTAACTAACCCCATAGGTTTGATTCTAGATGGGATTAGCACAGATGGGGCCTTTAGGTTATATTTAATTACCTTTGTATCTACATTCCAGTGAAAAGGATTGAGAATGTTGTCCTCTGCAGCTTTAAGTGAGCTTGCCATAAACATATAGCAAGTGTATTACATTTGCTAATCTGTAATTATCATCCCTCACTGCAACACCAGTTGACATGTAACGAGTGTATTCATGGGCAATTGCTGCGTTAAGGGGTGTGGTTGTATTACTTTCTGCCTCACTTAATCATCTGTGCACATAAGAGCACTTGTAAAAAAAATGTATTATTCACCATCTTGATGTGTGCAGGTATCAAATCTAAGATATACAAGTCCTAAACTTTCACATGAGAAAATTAAAGTAAATTGGATTTTTTTTCAGTACAAGACATTCCTACATTATTTTTCCCTTTTACAATTTCTAGTAAATATCTCTAGGAAGACAATTTTGTGAGAATTGTCTCTATATTTACACATATATATATATATAAATATATTTACATATATATATACACACACATTATATATATAATATATAGTATAATATATTAATATATATGTGTGCATATATATATGCACACACATGTATGTATATATATATGACCACTAAATGAAATGAAACAATACTGAACACTGTGGGAACACTATGCCAGAGACAGCTCAGGGGGATATGTGGGGAACTGAAAATAACGACTACTACCAAATATTTTGTGGAAAATACTATGCTGATGAGATAATCTGCCTTCCGAAGTGCTGGAACATTGTCCTGTTGATTGTTTTAAATTGTGAAAGGAAAGGTTGGGCAAACCCATATCAGAACTCTGTGGATGTTGCCTCTCTAAAAACATATTCAGAGATGTCAGAGATGCCCTCCACACTCAACATGGCAAAAGTGCCATCAGTGTCCCACCACATGGGTGTGACTCCATTATCCTGAACTTCCTTCTTTGCTCCTCACTACATTGACATAAGCTAAGTTCATTGTAGAAATCTGTGGTTTCATGAATCTGGTTTTGGCTCAGAGGAGACCAAAACTTGCACTACCATGAATTATCAGAATTATTATGTATCAGAACTACAGAATTATCAGATTCTGATCCCTTGCAACTGCTCATTCAAGAACAATTTTATGAAGCCATCACTTTTATCTATTCTTTACAGTAGTATTGAGACGGTTTTCAATGAAGTCTTTTAAACACTGGTGGTTCATTGATTTTTCAATTCAATTACAATAACCAAACAACCAAGGAACAGTGGTTTAAGTGAAAATTCAGTTCTACAGAATTTCTTCTTAACAGATGACCAGAGAGTGATGAGGTCTTTGGTTAAGAAAACGAGGGAATGGAAAGCAACTGATCCCAATTATATATTAACTATTACATGACAGAGTTGCATCATAAAACAACAACAACAACCACAAAAGCTCAGAGTTCAGACGATACTTACCTTATTTATAACACTTAAAGGAGGAGGGACAGATTTCTCAAACTGTATCCAATTATGATCAATGTAATGAGTGATAGAAATGGAAATATAACCAATGTGTTTACAGATTTGAAGCCAGAATTCTTCTATGTTGGGTAAATTAAAATATCTCTTCCAAGAAGTGAAATTAGATGTACCAGCTACATATATAGTAAATGGACAGTTTGACTTGTTGATTATCTGTATGAAATGTTTCTAATATTGAATACCAAATTTAAATATGTTCTAGCAATATTTCTAATATGTGTGTGCAAAATGTATATGGTCTATAAATATGCTTAATATGTTAGTTCACGTGTATGTGTTTAAATAAACTGATAAAAATACAGGTGATGTTATTCACCATCTTCTACGAATTTGGGAACAAGTCCAGGATCTCCTCCTGCTTTTTCTATATCTTCTTACATTCATCTTTTTAAACTGATTATCTTTCCTTTTGTTTTCTTACAGTCTTGTTCATGGTGTAATGTACAGATCAATTCTCACACAGGAAAATCCAGTGTTTACAGAAAATGGCTAATTTTCCAAGGCATTGGTACTGAGCCACATTCACACTGTAGCAGTGTTATTTGAAGATAAAACAGTGGTTAAAAATATTGGGGGGGGGGGGGGGGGGGGGGGGGAGGTAGAGGGTAAGGTGAATGGTACCTTCCTTGCAGTGTTCTGTGTCTTCTTTTCCCAATAGGGTCTTTTCTCCATAATTTTGTGTGTGTGTATGTCTTTGGTTTTGTTTTTCCATTTAATTTTTAATAATTATTTTTACATTTTAGTAACTGAATCTTATAGATTCAAATAGAACTTCATCCTTTGTATGCCTCTGATTTAGGTATTTTTGTTTTGAATTCCATTGTAAAGGCAATAGCTCAGAATCTTTTACAATTTGTTAAGCAGTATTTATTACATCTGTTCCTTATGCAGGTTAAATGATGTTCTTCAGCAGGGATGCTACCCTATGAACAGACTTGTGTTCCTAATTGTAATAAAGTATTAATATAGTATGATGTTTGATTGTTAAAAGTAACTTTTTATTTACTAAACACTACCAGAGTTTTAAAAATGTAGTAAACAATGTAGATAATGTAAATTCCAGTTGTGAGAACAAACTAACTTTAGTTATACGTACAAACATTATTTGACTGCTCTGCATAATCACAGTTTAAGTAAATATCAAGAGCTACTGTAAAAAGAGTGCACATTAACATGTCTGTCCTTATCCTTAATGCTGACAGAGTATTTCTCATGTTTTGTGGAGTTATATCCTGGCCGTGTAATCTGAACTTTTGTTGTTTTGAGTGTTTACAATTTTTGAAAAGATCTTTTAATTTTTTACAGTAACATTTATTTATTTGGGCTAGAATGTTCTTATCACTTCAATAAGTATGTAAAAGTTAAGCTACAGTAGTGTTTCATATACCAGTATAACATTTTTTTAATTAAAGTGAAGTTAAGACAGGCTGCCCAGAAATAAAGCCCTATTTAAGCAGAAATATATGTATAGTAAATCATCTTTTTCATTTATTATTCATATGGAATAGTAAATTATTCTATTACTAATTTGTGTTCAATTTATATTCTAAAAGATCAATGATGGGAGCAAAGGAGCAACTACAGGAAGTGGGTCCTACTATTTCCTATGGCCCTTTCTTTATCCACAGTGCTGATTTAATTTGGGAAAAAATTTGACTCAGATATTATATTAAATCTTAAATCCAATTACATGTAAATTTTTGGCCCAGATTCAAGTTTAGTCTAACTCCAGCAAAATCAATCAACAATGAATTTGTCTTACTTTAATAGACACAGAAGGAAGTGATGCTGGAAAGGCAAACCAGCTGGGATGTGTTTATAGCACTGAATCTTTAGAAGGAAGACAAAATAAAAAGTTGCAAGTGGTAGGCTGTTCTTTCCCCTGGCAAGCAAATCTGTAAGCAATTTAACTGTCATTAAAATGTCATTGTCAGTAATTACTGCCATAAGGATAGCATGGTGTTTGG
>NC_139080.1:84846634-84946634 GCF_965140915.1 Aythya marila
GTCAATCTTTAATTCTCAGATAAAAATTACAAAGTAAAGGGTAATATTTTTATGGTAAATTATTTCAGTCATATTGCATCCAATCTTGTAGTGCATTTGCAACTTGTTTTTAAATATAGTAATTCACATTTTTCTTTTGATAAGGTGACAGGCAAACCTATTTTCTTCCAAGAATTATTCTCTCTAGAAGGAGAAAATGCTACAAGGTTTGAAGATTAGTGTAGTTCATTTTTATTTTCTGTACAAATGTGTGGTATTTTCTATGGTAGTATTAATTTGTGTCAGACCTGAGGTTTTTTTTGTTTGTTTGTTTGTTTGTTTTTTAATATCACACACACACAGAATTTCTAGGTTGGAAGAGTCCTCAATATCATCGAGTCCAACCTCTGACCTAATGCTAACAGTCCCCACTAAACCATATCCCTAAGCTCTACATCTAAACGTCTTTTAAAGACTTCCAGGGATGGTGACTCCACCACTTCCCTGGGCAGCCTGTTCCAATGCCTAACAACCCTTTCGGTAAAGAAGTTCTTCCTAACATCTAACCTAAAACTCCCCTGGCTCAACTTTAGCCCATTCCCCCTCGTCCTGTCACCAGGCACATGGGAGAACAGACCAACCCCCACCTCATTACAGCCTCCTTTAAGGTATCTGTAGAGAGCGATAAGGTCGCCCCTGAGCCTCCTCTTCTCCAGGCTGAACAAGCCCAGCTCCCTCAGCCGCTCCTCATAGGACTTGTTCTCCAGGCCCCTCACCAGCTTTGTTGCCCTTCTCTGCACCCACTCAAGCACCTCCATGTCCTTCTTGTAGCGAGGGGCCCAAAACTGAACACAGTACTCGAGGTGCGGCCTCGAGTACGCTGAGTACAGGGGGACGATCACCTCCCTAACCCTGCTGGCCACACTGTTTCTGATACAAGCCAGGATGCCGTTGGCCTTCTTGGCCACCTGAGCACACTGCTGGTTCATATTCAGCCGACTATCAACCATCACTCCCAGGTCCTTCTCTGCCTGGCAGCTCTCCAACCATTCCTCTCCCAGCCTGTAGCTCTGCTTGGGGTTATTGCGCCCCAGGTGCAGTACCCGGCACTTGGCCTTGTTGAACTTCATGCATATAATTTAACTTAAAACTAATTATGCTGAAAACTTCTAATTCAGTGCCCATTACTTGTATCATATCTTTTTTTTCAGAGCCTGTTAGAATGAACAAAGGTGAAAACTAGGGTGTGCATGTTAATATCCTATAAAATTTGATATCATCAGGAATCTTCAGAACCAGCAATTCTAAAGCATTTATATTGTACTTACCTTTACTTAAGTTCAGTGTCACTGTCTCAATTTAGACTAGTTCAGGCTCTGACTCACAGTTAAATCTCCTTGCAAAGACTCTAGTTGGAAAAATGCAGCAAGGTCCTGAATATACCTGTAATTAGTAGATCTTCAGTGTCAAGGTAACACCACTGTGAAAATCATGGGCAGTGACATTCAGCCTGAACAGTGCTTCCCAGTTCTGAGATGGTAGGGTGTATTTCCGTTTACTTTTATAGCATCCTGTGACAGAGATAGATCAACCACTCACAAATACTAAGAGCAATGCTGTAATTTACATTCATGCCGTATTTAACAGTACCTGTTTTTTGTTGTTTGTTTTTTTGTTTTCAGCTTTTAACACTGTTATGCCATTCTGTAAGAGATCTGGCAAATGCAGTCCCTACAGGGAGAGGAGAAGGGTACTGGAGCTTGGATAGCAGGGTGGGAAGTGGGGCAGAACAACATTTGTTCTGAGGTCTGCAGAATTGTCTGTATGACTCATCCAATTTACACAATTCCTCTTAGTGGAACTAACTGTACACAAAACAAAGCATATGTACTCAATACATTGAGTAACCTAGATGTTATTAAAACACAGGCCATAAAGGAGCTAAAAATGAGGTCTGCAAGCTTAACAGTAAACCTTGATCAATCTTTTTATGGATAAAATACTTTTTAGTAGGAGAAGAATTAGACAAATGGTCCCTTTTGGTAAAGTGTGGCTTAATAGCTTTTTTGTATTATTATTTTATTATTATTATTTTATTATTATTATTTTTTGAGTATAGCACTTTCTCTCATGTGGCCTGGCCATAGCTAATTTAGCTGTCCTTGTTGTTTTCCATGGGCAGTTACATAGCATACAAGGTACGCTACATAAAAAGGTTACCCTGGGTTCTTTTGCTGCTGGATATAAATGTACATTATAATGCACTGAATAGGCTAATTAGGAATTAAACATTCCTTTAAAATCATTTTAAACTCAAATTATGCTGACAACTGACTTTTTTTTTAGCTCTTTCTCTAATAGTTGTGTTAGACATTGAAGAGCTGTGCTCCAAGTCTTGACACATTGTTCTGACTTATGCTCAATAGCAAAGCATGGCTCTAGGGAATAGTTTTGAACCAAAGTACCTGCTTGTGACAGGTGAACTCCAGTTCTCACGGTTTTTAACTACAAGACCAGTATTCTTTTCCAGAGTTTTTGAACCCTTCCCCCGCCCTTTCTCCTGTAAAATCTACAGACCCCCTAGGAGTTCAACTCAGTAATAGAAAAGGTGACAACCTTACATCTAGCACATTTTTTCTGCACTTTGCTAGATGTGAATTAACTGACAAAATTATCAAAAGAATTTTGAGCAGTGGTGCTAAGTGAGTGTCAGATGAAAAGGAGAGGTTAAATGGGTAAATAAAAACTGATTTTCTGGCCATCTCCTGTGATTCTATATACAGTATTTCAGATGAAGATTAAAAGCACCATCTGAAGAGAAAACATTCTCCATATCAGTGAAGTTAAAACATGTTAGCAGTGTTTTCTTCTGTATATATCGTCTCACATGCAAGAAAGGATGGATTGAATTCATATCTGAAACAAGACAAGATTTTCCATCTGACCTCATTATGTGTTTCTCTAGAGTGCATCCCTGGTTTTCTGCCTAAACTAAAATGCATGTAGAGAACAGCAAATACAAAGCAGCTCTGTACTGTTGTTACCAAATGTTTTTAATAAGACGGAGGTATTTATTGTTTTGCCACAGTCATATCTTAATTCTAAGAGACATTAGCGCACACTAGATTCCTTTGTTAAAGCAATCCATGTAAGCGGAGGCGTGAACTAATGAGGGGCTTTATGCTTTCCAGCGCAGTTGGCAGCAGAGATGAAGTAGCATTACAGTATATCAGAGAGATTTATACAGAGAATTCTTAATAGAAAATTTTGGGGAACTTGGCCGTCATCGCCTTATAAATAATTAAAATTACTAATTATCATTGTTATAATTCAGGCAGTTTTGCTTTCTGTCAGCATCCACAGTAAAGCCAAGGTTATATTTCTTTTGTTGTAATTTGTAGGATATTTCATTGTCTCAGAATATTTGCCCCTTGTACCTGCAGACTTTTCAGAGGTCAAAGCACATACATAGTATACTCTGCTGTTGAGAAGGCAGAACCTAAACCTGTCCTAGCTTTGCAGTATGGTAATGTCATCTAGTTAAGTATTTTTTTTAAGAAGTGCATGTTTTAGCATAGCACAGAATAATACTTTCTACTCCCAATGCTGTGATACCACGTTAATGCTCCTTTACTTTCACTTCACAGAACATAAACAAAAATTTGAAATGATCCATTTCCAGTCTGTGTATCTCTTCATCATCTATCCCTTTATATTAAAATTGCATTTTAAAGATGTGCAATTTTACTTGCCTCAGGTGTGCTGGACTACAACGACTAACACTTAAATCAGATTAGAAAGTAGTCATCAAATGATGATTCTCCAACAATCACAGCACCGTGTAACAAGTCCATGAACTTTATTTTTCTGTCATTTTAATTGATAAGACCAAACATGACTAATAAGGCTGGGGAGAGTTTTCAAAAATTCCTGACCAATCTGGGAGACTCCACAGGCAAACTATGCCTCTTCAGGTAACTCCAATCCAGTTTTTCCAAATTTTATGGTGGAATAGCTTGTATTATAAGTCAGAAGATATAAGTAATGTGATACTTTCAATCTTAGCTAGGGATTGTAAAGAGGAACTAGCTCAGTTTAATTCAGCATTACCTCTAATATCTCTAAATAATAATTTATCTCTAATAAAGTAGTAAAACTTGAATACCAAGGCACATCTAATTTTAAAAATCATTGTAGGAGTCAGAGTCTCAATGACTTATAGTGGCCTTGGCTTCCAAGTTCTTTGTGCATTTTTTATATTTTTATAATTGTAGTCACATTAAACAGTTATTACCAAAGTAAGATTATTAGTGATAGTAATATGCAGTGGCAAGCTGCAGCAAGCCAATAAATTAAATTTTAAATCAAGGAAAATGTGGAAAGAAAATTCAGGGAGAGGACAAGTTTATCCTTGCCAAAAAATAAAAACTAAAAATCAACAGAACCTATGAATTGCTTGATTTCAGATTTGGAAATAGGGAAGGTCATTTTGAGCAGAAAATCACAGAATGGCTCGAGTTGGAAGTGACCTTAAAGATCATTTAATTACAACACTGCTGCCATGGGCTTGTATGCCACCCACTATATCAGGTTGTCCAGTGCCTTGTCCAACCTGGTCTTGAACACTTCCAGGGTAGGGGCATCCACAATCTCTCTGGCAAGATGATCCAAGTTTTTTGAAAAAGGATAAAAATAGTTTTGTTTAATTAAATAACCAGTTGGTTGGAATGTCAAAGGGAAAAATTGTAATATCAAAGGGGAAAAATTGTCAGTAACTAAACCATAACCATGCTACATGTGGGAAGAGTCAGCAACTCAATCTTTTGTCATCAAGTGTGCTCAGAATTTTTACAGAAAGCCATATCTTCAAAGTTGTTCATCAGACAAAAAGGATTTGGCAGGAGCACCTTAAAAATAAAGCAATTAAAAAAAAAATAAAGAACAAATTTCTTCCGTACTTTTTGTGCATTTTTGCTGTTTTCATAGTAATTTGCAAGTTTTCGTATAGAAAGACTTGTTAATTCATCAGAAGAAATAATGAAGCCTTGAAGCAGTGTTAAAAGACCTGAGACAATGACGTTCTCTTAAAGAACACAGTTAGAAATTTCCTTCTCTGCCATCAAGGTCCAGCAAGAAAACAGCTGAAGACACTGACAAACAAATTGCTAAGGTCCTGTGTGCACAACTGCTGTAGTAAATAAATAACACAGGGATATCTACTTAACTTAGTTTAAGTATTGGAGGTGTTTTCCATAGTATGCAATCAAGTGTGTATTTTGTTGTCCAGAAATCAATCAATCAATCAATCAATCAATTAATTAATGGCACAATTCTTACTTAATAGTGCAAAAACATTTGGGATAGTAGGCTGGCTGGCCTGAAATTGAAGAGTCTGAGTTAAAGGTGAGCTTGACTTGAAATTTGGCCAAAGAACTTCCAACCCAAGGTTTTTCCCTGAGGGAAAAAAAAATAAATCATTAGAATTTGGATTTTGACTTCTGTTCAAGAGTTAACATCATCTCATGTAAATGACTGAACTCCCAGAACATATATTATTTCTGGATTAAAATTGTTGTGTCTTGTGAAATTGACACAGAACAAATTTATAAATAACAGTATGTAAGCAAATGTGATATATTCTCATACATTTATGACATCACAAATTTTAAAAATTACAGCTGAAGCAGTGGACACTAAACCAGTCATTTAATCCTGAATGCATAAAATAATCTTTTTAGTGAAAACTGTTTAAGCATGCAGTTCAGCACTTTAGCAGTATACAGGTCATCCCTCTGGCTAAGGATCTGCCAGATCTTTAAACACTTTTTTTTTTTTTTTTCTTTCTTATTTTATTTATTTATTTATTCCATACATAAAGTTTATACTGAAAGCTAAGAAGAGCCTTTGGGCAAAAAGATATAGACAAAATAAAAAAAAAATATATCTGAGCCAATTTTATTTTTGGATGTTTCTACCAGTGCTTATATCTCAACAGCATGTGATCTTAAAGTTCGCGCTGCCTATGTTACAGTCCCTGTAGGGGTAGGTAAGGTGAGGAGAGAGAAGCAATCTTAAATTTGAAATGCTCCTTTTTTTTTTTTTTTTTTTTTTCCTGTTTAAGCTAGAGCTTTAATATTATCATATGCCAGCATTCGGTATTTATAGCTTTTATGAGCTTTTTATTTTTATGAGAACCTTCTTCTTGCTTCTATTAGTGTCAAGCAGGTTAAATGAGATGCATCAAACTGCATTGCTACTCTACTTGGAGCCTGAGTGGTGCAGCAAAACAATAGCGCAAAGAGAGTGAACGTTTATCAAGAGAAAGTTTACTTTCAGTGTTAAGAATTAATTTAGCTGAATTGGTGCAGTGAAAGTGGTAAATACAATCCCCCTCACTGTTGTTTGTCAGGGTGTATTATATCACCCTGGATTGCTTTGTCAATAATCTGCCTGGCCTGCAAGCAAGAAATCTAAGATTGCCAGGATGAGTGACAGGCTGGAGATAGCTGATAATTCTAAGGAATTGGAGGTGTAAAATCTTTAAGGACCATGTCTACAGTATAAATGCCAGGGTATCTCCACATCACTGTACTTACAAAGGCAACAGCATTGTTAATGGCAGCCTGTCTGTCCATCAAGTTTGCTACAGGAGGATTTATCCCTCTTTCACTCCTTATCTGCTGTTGCTGTGTTTATTTCTAAACCAGCTGCAGAATAAATTGCCTCTTGTCTTCACCTCCTACACTGAGTACAATGATACGTTCTGCAAAGCCTTAAACTATGGTGTTTTTCAAACATTTCTTTTTCAGAACAGTAACTTCTAATTTTGTTTGTATGTGACTACATGCAGGGCTTTCCATTTTAGGCACTGTAAACATAGGTTCTTTGGTTCTGGTGTTGTTTGTTGTTGTTGTTGTTTGTTTGTTTGTTTGTTTGTTCATTTGTTGTTTTGTTTTGTTTTTCCTTTCTATTTTACTCTTTTCAAGACTCATAAATCTATTCTGCATTGTTAAGGTGTTTGAAATACAAAAGGGAAGACATAATAGAACTGGCTCAGCTGATTAATACGATGTGGAAGTAATATGGCAAATACGGTTCTTTTGTACAACATGAAATATATTCTGGAAACTGACTATAAAGATACCATGACATTTCATGTTTGCTGTGTCTCAGCGACTTCTCTCTTAAGCAGGTACTTTGTAAATAAAGCAAATGTTTTTTCTAGATGTCAGCCTTTGCAAAGTGAATCTGAAAGTCAAGTTACATAGCTGGTGGCCATATAATGATATCAAGGGTTCCAGATCTAGCTAATTAGTCCATTGAGTATGGCACAAGACAGAGTGTTAACACGCTCTCTCTTCCTTCTGTTTCAAAAAGTGCTGAAAAATGCTGCTATTGTAATACTGAGGGCACAGACTTAAGTAAGATGTCATTTTCAAAATCATTTTTAATAGAAGCTGGTGTTCACACTGACCTGGATAGTGCATAGATTACCTTAATATTTGCCTTAATATTTTCCTAAAATAAAACTTTTAAAATAATGATAATTTAAAAAAAAATAACTAATTGAAAATGTTTGATTACATTATTTTTGACCCTTTTAAAATTATTTATTTATTTCTTCAGCCATTTAAGGCTTTCTATGTGTTATTCCAAGTTCAGAAAAAAAAATAGAAATAAAAGTTTCAGAACACCAAGAGGAGGTTATTGTCAAAACACTAATAATAATAATTATTATTATAATCTGGTCTCATCTGAAGCAAAGTTTATTTTACAACATTTAGCATATTTCCAGTCAATATTCAGTGTGGCTTGTTTATTCACTTAAAACCTTTAAATAGTAGCTCTCAGAAGAAATAGATCTTGGCATTCCAGTGCATTGCAGTGGTATTATTAAATTATATTTATTTGTTAAATCTGTTTGGCTAAGCTATGTAATCATGAATAATATCTCTTTCATCTTAACTCTCATCCTCCCATGAACACCTGCAGATATCCTTCTGCTGCATTTTCTCATCAAATGAAAAGTCAGAATCTGTCAATAAATCCCTTATTTACAGGTTCTCAGAATGAGAACAAGAGTTACTTGATAATTACTGAACGTTGAGGCCAAGATCTTATTAGCCAGACATTGTATTTAGAGGTGGGCCTATTATTTCCTCTGAAATTCATTACTGAACTCCATGGTAAGAATTTAATTCTGAGAAAATGCTCTCGCTGGGTAGCAAACAAGCCAACAGTTTCATGAGAGTTTAAGCCCATTCATGTTATGACAGAAGCCACAAAATCAGCCCTGTCCTCCTGTTGCTCCTTATTACTGCTCTAATACAATGTGGGTTCTTGAACAGATATTCTGTAATCCTATAGTGAAATGAATTGGAGAAATTAAATGGATTACACTGATTATTAAAAATAGTAATAATATAATAGCAATAATAACAGTTGTCAGTGGTGGTGGTGCTCTTCATTATTTACTTTATTTTTACACAGAACACTTCCCTAATCTGTTTTAGTAGTAGTCTGTATTACTCAAAGGAAACAGGTTCTGCAAGGCTGGCAGATCAGCCAGAGACAGTCAAAGGCAAAGATGGTCTCAGTTTATGCTGGTTTAAAATGCTTGTTGAACTGTATTCCAAAGTACTCATATCTCACTTATCTATTCCAATTATGGTAGTAGTACCATACAGTAGTTAGGGTGGGAATAGCTGTCTTTCATGTTTCTGTTTCATGGAGACATGAAGTACATGTTTAACCCAAGGACATCGTACCTGAAGGCCTGTATCAAGAAAATACTGAACATCAATGTTTGATTTTGTACCTGTCAAACATTTATTTAGTATGATCTATTAGCAATGTCACAGCACAAAAAAAATCACCACATAGGTAACCATTATTCAAAGGCATGTTGGAAGCAAGAGTGCTGAATCTGTGAATCACATCCAAAATATATACTAATAGATGCTGATTGAAAAAAAAAAAAAAAGTTTTTATTTGCAACAGTCCAAGATATTTACCTATAGCAGTGGCTTAACGATTGCTGTTAAGAGTATGTCTGTTTCAGAATTCTAGTTGGAATAAAACATTTCAGTAATATTATTAAAAGGGGAAGTATTTATATCTGAAATGTATTTATATTTATTGACAAATTTGTATGTTTATGAAAACTTGCAGTCATATATAACATTAAAAATATCTAAAACACTTGGCATCCTTCAATTCAGGGATGGTCATAGTTATAATCACCAAGGCAAAAGTTGTTGTTTATTTATTTACTTGTTTGTTTATTTTTTTTCCTTTAGATCTGCTTTTATTTATATTGACCCTTGAAAAACCAACAAATTCTTTGAATAATTTTGTTTGTTTCTTTGTTTGTTTATTTCTAACGGGCATTTATCCCCTTCTTGAACAAGGTTACCTGGACTGATTTAATTGTATTGCTAGTGAGTTGAATATGCTCTCAGCAAAACCATTCAGCAGTACTTCTTGTTTATAACTCTTTACTATAACTTTTCCTTGTTATTTCCTTTACTATTGCACTTATCCTCCATCTGTCTCTCTGCAGAGGTTCATGCATTGTGCAGCAGCTGATACTCTTTTTCTTCAGAGGATGTATTTGTTACCTCTGCTGTGTGCCAGGACCTCTTCTTGATGGTGTGCCAATGACTGTAAGTCACATTCTCAAATGTAAAACTGTCTTGTCTTCAGATCACATCTCTTTCATCTTCTCCTTACTTACATCCTTACATGACACACCATGTAAGACAGGAGATGAACTGCTCACAAGAATCACTGAAATTAAGCATGAGAGCTTCCCCAAAATGTTATGAACCCTTAATTCAAAATGTTGGATTCATAATCACATCAGTTACAAATAGTACAATTTACTTATTCTGTTCAAAATATGTGCTGCTGCTACAGCATGGAAATGTGCTCTGTGTCTTATTAGGTCAATTTTTTACCTGTGTTTTATCTAACTTCTAATATAAGACATGATCATCCATTGTCATAAGCGAGAAACTACAAGTGGAAGTAGCAAAAAGAAAGCCACCTGACAAAGGCCCCTTTAGCTAGTACCCAACTTAGTTGCTTAAGGTCATGTGTAGGTTTAGTTCCTACACATGACCTTAAAACATGACATAAACCTACACATTAGTATGTGTAGGTTTAGTTCCACTAAAAATGTTGAGGAACAATCCCAAAATCATAGCAGGATGGTGTGCTGGCACTAACTCCTTAACATCCAGCACTGCCTTTAGATGTACTGGGCTGAAATGGAGAGAGGGTATTTATAAACTGTATTACTTTCCCCCTTTATGCCTGGGAACACAAAAGAGTAGTGTGTACCCAGAGTTTTCATGGACCTTGAGCTATGTGCACAATCCTCCCCAGGTCAGATGATGCCTCAGAGGAGATATATTCATGTCATTTTGCCCACCTATGTGGATCTGTAGGAAATGTTTTTGACCTATGTTTTCACTTCATTCAAAATTTAATGGATTACAGTGTTCAAGGAAAACTGCAAAAATGGCAACTATAAGGTTTATAGAAGGAAAAATGATGGTAATTTAGATAAAACTTCTGTATAACTGTTTTTATGTGAAATAAATTCCTCCAGCTGAGTAAGTCTTTTGTGAGACATTTGACTCCAAAGCAGAGCAACCATCATCAGTCTGAGAAAGGGGAGCTGCAGATGAGGGCATTTATATGTTGCTGAGATCCAGATACAAGATGGATTTGAAGTGACATGTCTTTGAGCAGGCAAGCTATTAACAAGATTGTTCTTCATCGAGGACATTCAATAACCAGATCATCTATAACAAGATAATCTTGCGTGAGAGATAAACTCAGTGTTTGTGCGATGATGAAACAGTCCAGAAAAATAAAATACAGAGGAAAGCTGTGAACAGATCAGATTGGGAGTATAGAATAAAAGCAGATTATGGCCCACTCTCTATATGAGCCCTTTTGCTTTGGTTTCCTCTTGTGCTTATTGCTCAGTCTTGTTCAGAGGGCAGATATTAATTTCACAGAAGTTCTAAAATCAACACATGCTACAGACCAGTCACCCACATTCACTGGCTGCCTCACAACCTGAATTAAAAGTTTTGATGATACCATAACACAGGAATGGGAGAAAGGGTGGTTAGGATCTGACCTAAGAGTACAATTTTATTCCCTCCTGACTGGAAATTTGTGTTAATTTGTCTTAAGATCTGGGACATTTTGGAGGGGGTCCTATTATTAATAATAAATGGAGACAGAAAATTTGATTTGCAAGAGGATAATGCTTGGAGATAATGCCAAAGGCTTTAATGGGCAAAAACACACCTTTGCATGTTTTTAGTATGTTTTTAGTATGTGTTCTCAAACAGTATAATTTGACTCTGCTGAAGGAACACCTTTTTTTGGTAAAACTACTCCATATCATATTCTATTACATTAATAATTTCAAAATGTCTGTTGTTATTTCTTGTAACAGGAGCACCTGTAATTGAAATTATCTGTAAATTTTGGGAAAACGTCTGATGCTTTGGAAGGAAATAAAATCTCTAAAATTAAATGTTTAAAGACATTAAGAAAATCAATGGTTAGAAGAGACAAAAGAGCTAGTTAAACATTATTTCTGTTGATGGGAAGAATGAAGTGCCTTGCTGTGAAAGAAGTGATTGTCAGAACCAGAGTTACAGAGATCCAAATTCCGAATTTCTGATTTCCCAAGCTGTCTTTCTTTTTTCTTTTTTCTTTTCCCCAACAAGCATTTGAATTGTGTTCACTACTTCAGCAGGTAGTCAGTTTGTCATAAGCACAAATATTGGTATCCTTTGTAATTTTTTTCTAATCATACTCTTTATAGAAATAATATTTAAAAATCAGTATTTTTCACAATAGTATCCTGTAGCAGGGGATGCCACAAATGAATGATGTTTTTTTTTATAAATTAATATTAGAGTAATGGGGAGATATCACTTGCATATTTACATGACTCTCTTTTTATTCAAAGAAACATATTGCATTACAGTACTACAACTGCAACTACTGTGAAACAATATTTTTTTTACCTTGTAAATAACACTTTAAGTATTCTGTGTTTTCTGAAATATATGTAGAGAGATACATATATAAACTTATTTCTGTCTTTTGTTAAAACTGAGAATGAGTAGCATGATTGTGGCTAGAATTATGGCAGAGAACACCACCATTGCTAAAAGAGGAATATATGATTTGAGCAAAACTCATGATAAAGTTGATATCAAAATAGATGGACAACTTAACATGCTTTGCTCAGCTAGCCTTTTGTTGCATGTTGGTATGCACATATTGATTCAGAGTTTAAATGCAGTGCTTCAACATGGCGACTTGCAAGGGTGGGAGAGGAGGAGGAGAAAGGGGAAAGAGGAGGAAAAGGAAGGATCCTTCCTTCAACATGGTGCACAGGCATGGGTCCTCCTTCACTGGCCTCCCTGCAGACTGTACCTCAAAGCAGTGGGAGGTTGAAGACATCAAAGAAAAGCCAAGGCTGGTCAGCTCTAGAGGGAACAAGAACCAACAGTGATAATGACACTAACAAATGGAGATGAGATAAATTTATGGTGGAAAAATTATTGTGCTGGAAAGTGCTGTTTTGACGAAATTCAGATGTTCTCTGGAAAGAGGCAGATTTCGCTGTATTTTCTGACAGAAACCCGGCAGAACTGTTGCCAGCTCACCCACCTCTCCAACAGCTTGCCTGGCAGCCCTGGGAGACCCAGCTCGCATCAGGGCTCCCAGCACTTCCCAGCACAAGCTGCAGATGCTAGAGGCTTTCAAGGGCCCTGACTGCAGGCACTGCCAAGCACCCAGTTGTATGGCAGGGAGCCTGGGAGCGGGATACCAGGTCTGTGGGCAGCTCAGGATGCCTCATCTTCTTCTGAAGTACTGTGGTGACAGTGTTGTGTTTAGATTGGGCTTTTTTTTTTTTTTTTTTTTCCCCTCACCCTATATTCCCAGATAAGATCTCATAATTCTTGTTCTCTGGGAATTCTTGCAGTGCTGAAGTTTGACTCCACTTTAATGTTTCAGACTTTCCCACAGAGCTACAAATCCAGGCTGTGCTCTGCCCTGAGCTTCCCTCCCCCCTTGCCCCTGGGAGAGCCTGCTGCTATCCGCCTGGGGACAATCAGGCTCCTACTGAAAAAAAGAAATGGCTGCACCTCAGTACTGTGATTTATTTGAGAAGCTCAAAGGGGCAGGGGGAGAGTATCACTAACAAGCAAAATGCTTTGTGGGACTGTGATACATCAGGATGAGAAAGCTGCTTTGCTTTCTCTTTTGCCAAGGGTAAATATTTCTGTCACATTTTGGCTTTATCACTACGTGTATGTGGGTGGAAGGAAGCAGCTCAACAGTTTTGTTGCTGTCATATTTTCAAATTTATGTTTTTTTGTTTGCTTGTTTGTTTGCTTTTATTATTATTTATTCATTTAAAATGTTGGCATTGAGTTCAGAAGCCAGGAGGAAGAGACACCCAGGAGAAAGAGGCCCATTACACTGATCTTTTCAGTTTTTTTCTTTTTTTTTCTTTTTTTTCAGTTTTTTTCTTTTGTTCTTTTTAGCTCATTTGTTGTTGGGTTGGTCGGGATAGGGGACAGTTGTTATGAGCTGCTGGGATAAGTCACACATTTTTTGGATGTGGAAGTCAAGATTTTGTTTTCAGTTGTAAACTCATAATAAATGAGAGCCAGGTGTTTTTTCAGTCTTTGATTTGGATGCTGCATGGGGTTTGATGCATTTACTTTAGTTGTACAATGGTGAAACTGGCTTGGCTATGGAGCCTGTACAGTATTGTACACTGTATTTCCTATCTTTATTTCTTAACCATTAATAAACTCAAGAAATACAAGATAATATCTGCCAAGTGTGAGGCAGATAGATCTTAATTGAATGCAAAGTTATTCTAGTTTCAATGTCTTTTTTTTTTTTTTCACTTTCTCTCTATTTTATCCTTTTTACCTTATATTACCAGCCATCGGATTCCTCTGAAATGTTTTTGTAGTTGATTCAAGGCTCTCATCTTTCCTGCTGAAAAGGCTAATAGAATGATACCAGTCTCTGGTTCTTGGTGCTAAGTCATTAGAAGTTCCCAATGCTGGGCAGGATTTTTGTGAATTGGTTTGCACAACACATGTGAAGAGACATTCTGGAAGCTTTGTGTAGACATGAAGGAGTCTAGCCAAACAGCAAGTATTGTGTGAAATCTTAATAGTCCTCTGTGTGAGAAATGCAATGTAATACTTTATTCACATTTGAATCATATTTTGTAAGTAGGATCCTGTGCATCCTTTAATTGACCTTTGGAGGTTTAGGAATTCTGGACTTTACTAGAGGATAGCTGAAGATTTGTCCTTTTCACTACCTTACCTTTGAGGGAGGCCTGAGAAGTTGTTCCTGTAAAGGGATACACCCAGATTCACTGAGGAGTAAGAAAATGGATCTGCCCAACCTTTTAGGATTCAGGAAGAGAGCCACAGATTTATTTTTCCAGTTCCATTCATCTTGCTTATATACCTGGGGACAGAACAGAGTCTGACAATATGTATAAGAGATCAACAATGCAGGGAGAATAACTTTCAAATGTACATTAACCTCTGTTTGCCAGCCTCAGGTATGGTATTTGTATGTCAGTGAACTGTTCTTTTAATCCACAAATTTTATAAGAGCAATGCAGCTTTTGTGGCATGTGCAAAACAAAAGAAGCCTAAGCTTGGAATATTAGTAGGAGTGCTAACAATAAAGATTTAGTTGGTCTGGCATAGCCATATGGAAAAACTTGAACAATTACTGACTAAGCTTTATGTGGCTCTGGCTAATGTTATTAGTCTCCCACATACGTGAGCATTAAATTCATTAATGAATATTTAAAATAAAAATAAAAATAAAAATGTTGGCAGTTAAGTAGGAGAAATTATTTGTCATCTACACAATTTGCCATTAATCAAATAATAGAGAAGGAAAAGGTAAAAGAGCAACAGAAATATGCTAGCAGCTTTATTCCTTTGTTTTTCATCCTCCAACAAATTCCAGAACTTGTTGAATCTGTCTTCTTCATGCACTCTTTAACTTCTCTCCTCCATTTATTTGTGTTAGCATTGACCAAACATATATAAACATTTTTTATACAGCATATACAAATATTTATGAGCAATTTCTCAATGATAGTCACTGTTTCTTAGGAATGAGGCTTATTTCTTTATGCCATCTGTCAGAAAAACCTCAGCATGAAAACACCAAAGAGAAGATCCATGCCATGGACTGGTGCTTAAAATTCCTGCATCTTTCAAGCATCCTTACCTGAGCAGCCAGAGATCAGAGTCTGTGCAGGAGATAAGACAAGAAGCAGTTCTCCCATTCATGGTCCACCAAAGGGATGATGAATCCACTTCACACCTGCTATCAATTCCAGTTTCCATGGTCTTGATACCACCACTCAAAAGATTAAGTTGGAAAATGATGAATAGACTCACAAGAAGCAAAATAACTTGCTTTTAATTTTGTTGCTGCTTGTTAGGCCTCCTATTCAGACAAAAAATTCTCACCAGTCATGTTCCAGGAAACATGGGATAAATGTCTCATGCAGAAGCAGAGAGCAGCTTTTCTTCCTTTCTTATAACGAGACTTCTGGGGGACACACTTGGTGTTGTCTGGTTGCTGGTTCTTCTGTCTTTCCATCCCACAACTCCCTGTTCTGCTTTCTAGGACAGAACTCATCCCTTCAGCTTTTTCTTGTTCCTTAACTAAGAATTACTAAATTTCACACTGGGCTCTTTGAAATTTTCAGTCCAATGTTGTGTTTTACACCAAGCAGTCATATGACCCTAAGTACATTACTATTTCAGGTGAGAATTTGACTCGGACACCCATTCCAGTTCCTGCATCCTGCTCATGATCCCCTTCCACATGTGATGTTTTTGGGAATGGGGTATGAATGGAAGAAAAGATGGAGCAGGAGAAAAGGCTTAGTGAAAATATCTCCAGTTCACCAAAGTGCATTGAAAATGTAAAATAGAATAATAAATACTTAAGACACTTTTTTTTTTTTTTTTTTTTTTTTTTTAAGTTTTGCTGCTTATACATTCCTTCAACAATGTGGAAATAAAATTTAAAAAATGTTGCCAAGTGAAATTCCTAATGGATGCCTAAGAGAAGAGTCTGTTCTTCCCTTTTTCTCAGCTTCATATGTTGCTAGGTGTTTCTGTGCTTAATACCACTTCCCCCTCTTCCTTTTTTCCCTTTCATTTTGATTTTCTGTTATTGATGCTGTACTGGCTAAGATGATAAAAGAGATAATTTACAAATCTACACCTGCAAAGTCAAAATCATTGGTTTTCCCTTGCAGAGGGTTCCCTAGGAAATATAAAACTGGGAATCATGGACAATTTACTAACAGTTGTGATATGTATCTCTCTAGGGTAAAAATAAATGAAAAATAAGCTAAATTAAAAAAAAAAAAATCAATATTTTATCCTTAAAAGTAAAAAGAGAAAAGAAAAAAATATGTTTCCTTGAAGCCAAAGAGTGGAACCTTGTTTGCCTGGTTGGCTGGTTGTTCTCTGATGGCAAACAGTACTGTAAGTAATGGCTGTTTAGTCCCTGCAAGATGCTTAGTCCTCTGTGTTTCACTTTATCGTCCACTACAATACCATAGTTTAGTAGTGGTTTTTTTTCTCTCTCTGAGGAAGAACAAAGGACTTCTAATGAAAATGCACTCCCTTGCCCCGTACATGCAACAACACCTATACTTTTAGACTAATAAAAACATGTACTGATTCATTTCCTTTTTAGCTGGAAACTACAATATGATTTTCCTGGGAAAGTAGTGAAGTTCATAAACAGCCAGTTTGCATTACTAAGCATAGTTCATCAGAAATTCTTGCTTCTCCTGAAAATGGATATAGAGGTGAAGAGTAAGTAATGCCAATCTCTCCAGTTTGGGTTCCACCTTCAAGCTCTCTTTGCTTCCAAGATTTTATCTCCATGCTAAAATAAATATCTCAGTTACATATTTGAATTAATTGTTCCCATTTTTTGAAAGAGCATTTACCATTCCTCTTAACTAAGATGAAGCTAAAGATCCTTTCTAGCTGGCAGTGGGGTCTGTGTGAAGAATGTTTTCTTTCTAATTTCTCTTTTTGTTTGCTTGTTTTTGTAATTTTTTGTTTATTTGTTTGTTAATTAAAATGTTTCTGTGGGAATATAGAAATGAAGATAGAAGGGAAGTTTTTAACAGTACACTTTCAGTGCCTTCACATATCAAAATTCATATATGTATGAAATAAAGAATGAATGTATGAAAAGATGAAAAAAAAACCTATAAGTTAAAACAATTTATATGTAAATATTTGCACAGATGAATGTATAAGCTGATAATGAGATGGCAGCACTATCTTTCATCTACTAGGGATATACAGAATCACAGAATAATTCAGATTCAAAGGGATCTCCGGAGGTCAACTGGTCCAACCCCCTTCTCATATCAGAGCCAACTTAGGTCACATTGCTTAGGGACTTGTCCAAACAAATTTTGATTAATGCAAAGAGTAGATATTAAACAACCTCTCTGGACAGCCTTATAAACAGATTAGCATTTTAGTTTGCATCAGAAGAATGCTTTAGAAACATATCTGCTAATCATCCCCAATTTCTGCACTTGTGTTTGCTTTGTGGAATGGTCTTGGTGCTACAGACTGGATTCCTTTTCATTGGAAATGAAGTGAAATATGTGCTTTAGGAGAACATCTAAAACATTTCCATCAGTAATGATAATTCAATCCACAAGTACAAGTAACAGTTACTCCATATTAATCTAGTCTCCATCAAAACACATAATCATGTGTAGCTTGGGTCTGCAGCTGCAGGAGTTTAATGTTATGGGTACCTCTTCTTATTAATTTGTATTGTATTAATGCAGATCAATCTGTGCAATAAATCCAGTGGAAGAGAAAAAAATAAAGGGGTGGGGGGGGTGGAGGCGGGGGGGAGGGCAGAATGAGAGAGTGCAGGAGGGGAGAAAATTGATGTTACAGGTTGTATTACCCATTTGGTTCTTTGGCTCTCATGGTGTAGCTTAGTGATTTCTGTGATGAATCCTGGTTCATGCTTACAGTTTCTAATTATGTGTCTATTTAAAACAGATAAGTATTATGCCATTAACTTTATTAGTTGGAAAATTAAATATATATGCAAACTCACATACCACTTGTGTCCAGTCTAGGAATTTTATTATCTAGGATACCTTATCTCCATATTGATGCTTTCTAAACAGTGGTACAAAACACAATTTAAATGTTTGAGTTTTCTCATGCACATATATAAAAATAATTTCATTTACACATCTAGTACTTTTGCATCTATTGATGGTTTGTTAAGTATTTGTTAAGTTAATTATATAAATGAGAACAAACATAAGAAATAGAAATTCTTCTTTAAGCTGTAAAGAAACAAAGCAGAAAAGGAACTTTGAGGTGTTCTTTTGCAGAAAAGGAACTTTTTTTCTGCCTCCAAATTTCCAGAAGCAGAGACTGCTCCATAATTTTTGATCTTTGTGTTAACTTATCAAGATGGATATAACAGCCATTATATGTCAGGTTGGATGGGGATCTAGACAATCTGCAATCTGATCTGAATGGGTGGCATCCCTTTCCCAAGGCAGGGGGTTTGGAACTAAATGATCTTTAAGGTCCCTTCCAAGCCACGCTGTTCTATGATCATTGCTAGATTAAATTATGGACTTATTTTTTTCAGAGGGAGAAATCTTTCTGGGGTGGGACAAAAAGATAATATTTTCTAAGATATATTTTCTTTTCAATGTAAGTATGTTCCACTAATGTTAATGGAAGATATGCATTCACTGAGACAAAATACTCTTTAAGGAAGCTGAGCAATTTCACTCTTAGTATATTTTATAGGACTGCTAGTAAAAGTGGAGTAGGAAATGTCACTATATGTATAAAGAGCCCTGTAAAAGAGCCAAATCTTTGATAAAGGGGGAAAATGATAACTAGGACTTTAAGGATTTGGGGGCAGGTATTATGAATTGAAGAGGCAAGTTGTAACAGCTTCCTTTTTCCAACTGGCATTAATTTTCCTGGGTTCAGCTTTAGCCAGCTGCTCTTCATCCAGGTGCTGATTTTGGCTGAAACATTTGGAGGATAAATGCTATATCCTGTAAAGCATGAAGGAGAATATTTGCATACTCTTTTATATCTCCCAGAGAATTCAGAATATATGGTGGAAAATAATGACGGTATCATGTCAATCAATGCACTAAGTGTCAGAAAATTTGCAGTGTCATTGACTTTCTTTGTCAACAGAAGAACTCTTGACATTATGATCCAGTTGGTTCTTTGTTTGGCTGAATTATTTAGGAATGTTGTTTTGTATCTAAATACCAACAGTAATGAACCTCACTAGACTTCCTGATCATCAGAAATTGACTGTGGTTTCCACATGAGTCTATCAAAAATTAAACATTACCTGAGAGTTAGTGCCTGACACACCAGAAAAAGGGGTTATTCATTAAAATATGTTTTCAGGAGAAATGCAATGCTGAGGTTTATAGCTCAGCCAGCTCTCTGCTAATCTCCACTTTATGATCCTTGTTGAATTTATATCATTTTGTAATATATATATATGATATCTCTTACAAAGAATTAAGTTTTCTCAGTGAAGATATAATTGAATTTAGACAGTCATTGGGAACATGGTTTCCTCATGATAAAAATTGTGTATATAGTTGTGGCGCAAGATCTTTTCCTGTGTACACTACATGGTAGACAGAACCAACTCTGAAGCTTTTCATGAGCACTTATTTACTGTTGTTGAAACATAACACAGCTGTTTTCAATAGTCAACACAGATTCACAAGGAGAAACTAACTAACAAACTTAATTTGCTTTTATAACAAGGTTACACACTGATTTGACCAAGGAAAGCCAGCACATGTCATCTTTTGAGGTTTTAGCAAAGTTTTCAGTACTTCTTCTCACAGTATCCTCCTGGACAAAATGTTCAACATACAGCTAAACAAGTACCCAATAAAATAGGGGAGTAGTTGGCTGCTAGGGTTATAGCAAATAGGGTTACATCAGGCTGGTGGACAGTCACTAATGGGGTTCCCTAGGGCTCTGTTTCAGGGCCAGTTTTCTTCAGGCTTTTGTAAAAGATCTGGATGCAGCAGTTGAATGTATACTGTCCGCAGATAATATTAAATTAGGGAGGCAGGGAGGGAGGGAGAGAGGGAGGAAGGGAGGAAGGGAGGAAGGGAGGAAGGGAGGAAGGGAGGAAGGGAGGAAGGGAGGAAGGGAGGAAGGAAGGAAGGAAGGAAGGAAGGAAGGAAGGAAGGAAGGAAGGAAGGAAGGAAGGAAGGAAGGAAGGAAGGAAAGAGGGAAGGAAGGAAGGAGGGAAGGAAGGAGGGAATCCTATGAAGGTGTTTAATTAGGTGAAAAAATAAAGTGTCACGCAATGTTTATTGGGGGGAGGAGGGGTGGGACCCAATAACACAGACTTGTAATTTAATGGCAAAATCTGGGAATTTAGACAGAATTATTTAATAATGCTGGATTAAGTAAGTATATGAAGAAGGTTGTCAAGCTTGATCATCACAGCAAATATTATAAATAAGTGTAATAGACAGCTAGACGCTTTTATGGAAGAGGAGGACACTGAAGGGTGCAGTGACAAAGCAACAAACATGCTTTTTTGAGCTAAGCATTTTCTTCCTGTCTGGCAAATTTTTATGCCCTTTACCATGAATTTTCATTATGATTCAGAGGCATATTACCTTCATTTTCCTCAGTCTGCTAAAGCTAACTGAATTTTTCTTCATTTTCCCAGTTACTGATGGAAGATATCTCCAAGCAATTATGTTATCTTAATATTTTTGTAAGAAAGCTGTCACCACTGCTGAGGACTCAAAATTTAGTTCCCATTAAAGAAAATATATCTTAGTCTGCGTCCTTCAAGATGCCTCTGATATACTGTTACATATATATATACATATATATATAAATTGATAAAACATTGTATTTTGATATACATGTATATATATAATGTATATATAATAAAGGAAACAGAGTGACATACGTTTGGTAGATGCTGCTGATAACTACTTCACACTGGGATAGAAATTTCTGGGTACATAATAAGCTGATAGAGCCCCTTTAGCTTTATAATGGAAAAGATGTCAGTTTGGAAGAGGATATACTAACCCAAATTTCAATGTGACTTAAGGAGTTTCATAGGTACTTTAAGACTTCATAACTTTCCATATCAATAGCCATAAACTGAAATGAATGAAATGAGCCTTCATCTCAGCCACTTTGATGAGGCTGACACCATGTTGAGTAGCTGATTAAGTCTGGCTCCTTACTCTGCAGTCTGTGTCCAGCCATACATTACCCAGCATACCTTAATGCAGCCCTGGAGTTTCCTTGTTTTTTGTTTCTGTCATGATCTGCACCATCAGCCCATACAAGAGCTCCTCACATATTCCAGTCTTTGTGATTCTTGCTGCATTCATGGAAGTCATTTTTAGCATTTTACTGTCATTATAAATGATGTTACTTATAATCCAGGTAGTATTGAAGACCTTTGTTGAGGAAGATACTTCAGATCCAATAAAAAGCCCAATTCTTGCTGAAAACTTCTGCTCTGTCTAAACAAAGATTAGGTTTTATTCAAGAAATGTGGGGGGGAGGGAGGGAGAGTTTATGTATGCTTTTTTACTAGTTGTCCCAGATAGAATCACTCAACCTGTCTGTAAGTTACATAAGAAATCAAGAAGAGACTTTTTCTTTGCAATGAGCTTGACAGAAACCAGAAAAAACAGTACAACAATATTGGTCTTTTATTTATTTATTTATCTATCTATCTATTTATTTATTTATTTTTACCTGACATAGAAATCTGTAAAACAGTCAAAAAGAGGTTCAGATTAAGAGATGTATTTTACCCATCTTCAAGCACCATGACAGAAAAGTGTTTCAAAACACAGGAAATTTCAGTTAGAAACTTCTCATGGTCATCACACCACCAACAACACCACATTTCTGTGCTTTAGCTCAGGTAATTTGCAAGTTGGCTTTTAACTTATTTTACTGCTTTCTCTGCTTTGTCCTACACAAGTTTATAAGAAATATGCATAAAACTGAACTAAAATCAATGTTTTAAGGATTTCCTACATAACAGAGGTGTTTGGAAATAAGAGTACCATATAATAACTAAGTAGATTTTGCAAAATTGCCTGCTGTTGTGGAAGCCTTTATCTGTTAATTGTCTAATGATGGGAGGCTAAAAAACTCAGTAGTCTTCTCCTTCCAGAATGTCATTGTTTCTTCTTTGGTAGTATTGCAAAAACTAATACCGTTTCTGAATAATAGACAAGGATATGTTTGGTCATGTTAGTAAAGGCAGACTCCAGTGATGATCACGTAGGTATTCCAATGGCTCTAACAAAATTAAATGACAAATATGCTTCCTAAAATAAGTGAGCAGATACAGTACAAGCCAGTATTCATGTCCTATTATCAACTTTTTGTGCTTCTTATTAAACCCATGTGTATATCATGAAGAAATATGACAGATTTCACAGATTAGTCATGGTAAAATGGTAAATTTCACAATTAGTCATAGTCTATTAGAAAATGATCTAGAAATCTAGTTTAAGTCTTCTTTTTATCATTAGAGAGCTTAAGATTGTCTTTGCTTCATAATGATCTTGAATTTCACCTCATAATCAACACTTGAATTTTTAAATTAAGTATCAAAAAAAAAAGTATCTTTTTCAAATACTTCAGATATTTATTTCTGAAAACCAATTTAAATTTGTCCTATATAAATGCCAGTTTGCATCAGGGCCAGAAGCCCAATTGCTGTACTAAAATTTGCACTCTTTCATCTCATAGAAATAATACTAAATTTGGAATCTTAATGCAGTTTTGTTAAAATATTAATAATAATTAAAAAAAGACAAATGTTACACATATAGTAGTTTTTAATTACCCCAAATTTATAGCTATTTAATCCATTCTGTATAGAAACAACAATTTTCTAGCCTGTAATTTACTTTGCTCTTTGTGTCACATTTATTGTCCAATTTACAATTTGGAAACATTAAAAACTACTGACCTTCAGCGTCTTTTATTCACTGCCTTGACTGTGCCAATGGCTTGCATTGAAAGATGTACCAGAAGATTTCTTTAGCCTCCTCATTTATCTTGGATCATGGGGACATTTTTTCAGCTCGTCCATCTTGACGATTTAGATCTGTGACATCCATATCTGCACAACTTTAGTTAGTGCCATTAGGTGTATGTAAGCTCAATTTAAAACAAAACACGGAGTAATTTTGTTTGATTCAGTTTTCATACAACTTACAACATCTTAAAAGGATTTTCTTTTCTTTTCTTTTTTTTTTTTAATTTTTTTTTTTTTTTTTTTTAAAGAAAAAAAAAAAAGTGAAGCAATGTTCTCTTAATATGACTGAAGATAAGAAACAAAAAGTTGAATTTCTGATACACGCCCCTCTGCTCTTTCCTCTTTCAGAGACATTGTGATGGCAGATACTACTGGGGCATAGTCATGGTTTTGAAAATGGTATTGCTAATGTTGTAACAACCACACAAGGTTCCAAACACTGCTTCTGGGGGTGTTTAAGGGAAGGCTGGATGTGACACTTAGGGACATGGTTTAGTGGGTGATACTGGTGGTAGGGAACCAACAATCGTTGGTTCAGATGATCTTGGTCTTTTCCAATCTTTATGATTCCTTTTGTATTGATTTATGATACCATTTGCATTTATGATAACTTTGCATTCCAGCTGAGTAAAGCTAGTGTATCATAGATTAATGTACACAGGATCACAAAAGCAAACTTGAGTCATTTAGTTTGGTCTATTATAAAAACAATGGACTCAATTTGATAACATTTTTTAGTATGTGTCTAAATATGTGAAGAAGCCATGAATTTCCAAAAAGTTCCCCTTGAAGTTATCTTTAGTTTTGTTTGCAAGTATATCTAAAGAGCATCACAACATTGTTTTCATAGACCCTAAAAAGTCTGAATATTGCATGTCAGTTTCAGTGCAGATTTATTTGTGTTATGTAGAACTGTCAATAAAAGTAGTAGATCATTTGAATAAGTTATAAACAAACACAATGATGTTTTGATAAGACTTGATGTGACAAATATTACTGATGGCTCAGACATCCTCCCACTCAAATTAAAAAATTTCACAGATGTGAAGACCAAGAAATTTTAGAGATTTATATTGTTTTCCATTGCACTTGTGTAGCAAAGCTAAGTTCTTCATATAACATGAGTTTTAAAATTGCCTTAGACTGAGAAAACAAACAAACAAACAAACAAACAAAACAGGTATGAGGTTGTTCTATTTTGCCTTCTTAAACACACAACCTTGTATGTTCTACTTGTACGATAAGACTTTGCCATAGTTTTCTAAAAGCGATGGATCTGGAAGTCTGATATACTCTTTAAAGACAAATTTATAGAATAGGAAGAACGAACACATCCTTAGGTCATGATGTCCAGTACTTCTGATAGAATTTGAATTGAGTGACCAGTAATGAAAATCAGATATGGTATACAAACATTCATGATTTTGGTAAGACTTTAACATACACAAGTTAATAAATTACAATTTAATATCAGTTAAATAAAAGCTTTAAGAAGAGCATGGAGAAGGCAGATGTCAGTTAGAGATTATTATTTTTAAAGAAAATTTAAGAATGTAATTAAAAGATCTACTTCTAATTTTCTCTCTGGCACTGAAATATGTCCTAGCAGAATACAAGAGCCTTGAACACAATATAGGCAATTCATCACTGAATCAGTTATGATATGGAAACTTTTCTTTTACATTTTAATCCTTTAAATATCACATAATCCTTTTATATCACATGTTGTACAGACAAGGCCTATCAATAACTTCTTGAAACTAGACTGTGTAGATTCAAAGATTTACTGGAATCAATCTGTGAGCCTTTTAATAATACCATGTAAGTCATGAGACAAGGGTCAGAGCAGTCACAGTTCTTTGGTTTGAAATGAAGCTCTCAGAGAGGGAGCTAAAAAATATGTACTTGTACAGAACCATTTGAAATTGAATTATTTGCATGCACACACTTTTAAAACTCAGGTAGTTTAACACTTCATGAAAATATCATACATATTTGTAAAGACAAGGTTTACGTTGCAACATGTTCTGCTTCTACTGATCACTTGTGCAGTGCTTGTCCATAAAAATTCAATGCTGCCTGGGAAAATAAGAATCACTGTGCCAAGTAGTTAACATGCACTTGTATTACTGAAATATATGGTATTTCCATGTTTAGAAGTATGCCAGCACACATAGCTGCAAGTATGTCATACATCAGGAAATCCACACCAAATTCAGGCAGGCTTCAGATTCTCCCACCAGAAAATTTTACATGGGAAAAGGTTATCCTCAAGGAAGCCTTGGAGTCACCTATTGCTAAGTAATTAAAAGAAAGTTTAAGCAAATCTGTGAAACTCTTTGATTTAGGAAACTAAATTGCGACATAAAATATCCTCCTTTCACCTGTTAATTTATTTTGCGATAGAATTTTCAATGTTTGAAGTCTATTCTCCAAACAGACTGCAGGATCTTCACTGAAGTATTCAAACTGCTGTTCATTAATGTTATTGGGTCAAGAAATAATAATAATAATAATAATTAATAATAATTAATAATAATAATAATAATAATAATAATAATAATAATAATAATAATAATAATAATAATAATAATGAATAGCAGTCTTAATGATCCTAAGGTGTAAATAACAACCTGTAAAAATACAGCAAAAAAATCCCTTATGCAAATTGATTTTCTTTCTATTTTTCTTTGCAATGGCTTCAGGTTAGAGGAAGGGAACATCTCTCTATTTCCAGTTTCATTCAAAACTAATAAATCCCTTTGGTCTTTTAATTCTGGTTCACCTCTGACCATACTTGTCCATTATCTCATCTCTGTTTTGTGTGAGTTTTTCCTTTAACATTTTTTGTGTGGTGTTTTTTTTTTGTTTGTTTGTTTGTTTTTTGTTGGTGGTGGTGTTTTTTTTTTTTCCTTTAACATTTTCCAAAGAATTGATCAGCAGTCACGGCTGCAAAAGGAAGTTGCTCATGATGGAGGGCGGGGTTCCATACATGCAAATCCAGAAAGTATTAATCCATGTAGTCATCGATATATTATATTAAAAAAATATATAAATCAATAATAGAAAACAAACAAGAAAAAAAATAGACTGTGTTAAATACAAATTCGTGTTTCAACAGCAGTGGCAGACATAGCCCACTCACTAACACTTTCCACCTTTCTGTCATTGATCTTATAAACAAATGAGAAAATAATGTTCATTATTATTATACACTGCTAACAGTGTAAATTTTCTACTTTTATCCAAGGTGTTACAGGTTTCTCCATTACAGGTTCTTTAATTTCTGTTGATAATTCTGTTTTAGACTGAGCTTAAATGATTCCATGGGTTAAAAATTATTTTTAAAAGTTCTCTGAGAAGATAAATAAAGTTATATTTTCTTGAGAGATGAGTAAAAGAGATGACAATTAATTGAATGTAAATGTATGTAACCTAATGTGAAGCACTGTAGTTTCAGGAAACCACTTTTCCCATTGATTTGAATTTAATTTGCTACATGGTGTATTTTCAGTGCAGTGGCATTCTCTGATCAGTTGCAGATGATAAATTCACAAATTGAAAAGAAAAAAAAAAAAAGCATTTTTGCATTTTAAGAATGAAATCATCTAAATCATGCAAGTATGTCTAATGATGGCAGTTCTAAGGTCACAGTAGGGTAGTTTTTGTACTTATAAATGTTTTTCTGTTATAATCAAGGGTGATTATTATGCAGCATTTTATATATAGAAAACTGTATATGTATGTCCATCATCTCTACAATTCTTTTGAGATTCTGCTTTTTTCATATGACCTAAAAGCAATTAACATTAAATATGTGTTGTGGTTTGTAGTTTGTTCAGAAGCTTCTTATCTACCAATGTTTACATTTAAAAAAAAAAAAAAAGTTCCGCAAATAAGATTCTCTTTTGGTGCATTTGTTCTGATCTGAACATTTTTCACTTTCTCTAGATACTTTATATATCCACTTTTACTTGTTATTTGCCAGCACTTCATAAGTAAATATTTTGAGGAGGGGTGAAAAGAAATAAAAATATCTCATAAAACAAAACTGCATTTATTTCATAGATGACCTTCAGATTTTCCACTGGATCAAGTTTACCAGACAAGGCCTCTAGTTGGAGTACCAGAAAGTCAATGTGTTTGACATGCTTGGATCATCTGTTGTCCAGTGCAGAAGACATATTTTTCTTCTAAATTGTTCATGACTTACACAGAGGTTTTTTGGGCTGTGATGAGGTATCTCCAGTTCAGTTTAGCAGTGATCTAAAATGTCTTATTTTGTTATCATAAAGAAAAAAAAATATATATATATATATATATATATACATATAGGTATTTAAAGCTTTACAAGAAAAAATTAAATGATACAAGTGTGTGCATATTCAATTAAAACAGCAAATAAACAAGCATCCTCCCTGTGAAACCTTCTACATTTCTCCTTCTCTGTATTGGAGAGCTAATTTTTTTAACTGGAGGAATCAAGCCTAGCAATCTGAAAAAAAAAAAAAAAAAAAAAAAAAAAAAAAAAGAGAGAGAGAGAGAAAGAGAGTGAAAGAGAACTTGCCCATACCAAGACTGCAAAAGGCCTTACTACCTTAGGGCATTAATTACTGTTTTAAGAGATGGTCTTTGCAGAGGAGGTGCAGCAGTAGCAATAATTATTATTGGCAATATCTTCATAATCAAAAGTTTCTACACCAGCTTAACCACAGGGGGGTTACCCTTATAAACTAAATTCAACTGAAAGGAACAGTAAGAACCCCAGAAAATCTGCTTTAAAAAGATGAGAGGCAGAAGCACAGCTTTGCTTGAACTCAGACAAATCCTCATCTCCCTGAGCAGATTTCTCCTTCTTCCAAAATAACAGACTTGTTTAAAAAAAATATATATATAAGCAAAGCACAAGAAGTACCTGTGGCTGATGGAACTTGACCCTAACACAAATCCATCTGCTCTTCACTTGCCCCTGAAGGTCAGAGTTGAGGTGGGGAGCAGTGTTTGCTGTTGCTGTCTAGCCTCTACCTGGTATGTGGATAAATATATTCTCCAGAGCTGTCAATCAGGAATTTCTCATGCACTCTGAATTCACTCAGAAACAGTCAAGCAGTACTGAAGCACACAGGAGGAATGATGCTTTTGTTCAGCTGTGCTACTTTCAGATGCACCTCTAAATGCATAAAGGAGAGTGCATATTAAATCATGAGAGATCATAGATTATTATTGCTGAATCACTTGATTGCTCTGTTTTCTCTATAGACTAATAGACAGTATTAACTGCTATGTTTATAGTGATCTTTTTTGTTTGTTTGTTTGTTTGTTTGTTGTTGTTGTTGTTTTTCAGTAAAATGATGGTGGCATTATCAGCTCATGCCCAGAGAGAGTGTCCTTTCTACAAGCAAGAGTTGCTCTGTGCTGTAGAAGCCTGTTGATCTGAATTCCCTTGTTTTTTTACTTCCTGTTTGCACACGAATGGAAGCAAAATATCCCAGTGCGTGTTTGAACAGCTTGAGCGTTGTTGACCTGGGAACTATTTTTCAGTGATCTAAGGATTAGCTAGGGGTTTAAGCATTTTTTGTAATTTCAGATTCAACATCCCTTGTAGACCTCCAAGGCTTTGTTTCCATCAGTTACACTTGTTATATACTCAGCTACTGAAGGGGCTGTTGGATTTATTTTTCTTTTTCTAGATTGCTGGTGATAAAAATTAAAGGAGAAGAGACAACTAATGTTTTGAACTATACAGTGACATAAGGCAGCCCATGCTTAAGTATTTACTCCACAATATATGATAATAGTTCTACTGTGAACATTACATCAAATAGTGGTAATTCAAACATTTTTGAATGATCACAATTGCATCTATTTCTATAGCATATAGTAGAGTAGAATATATTCTAGTTTTGCCATGAACTTACACAAGGATTTTAGTAATCTTAAAATTAAAGTGGCATGATGAACTAGTATTACTAAATTACGATTTACCGTACCATGTCAAGAGTGATAAATGACATAAATTCAGACTTTTCCTACACAAGAATGGGTGTCAGTTAGCCACTGAAAAAAATGGTAAATTATTAAGTGATATGCTATTTAAAATGTTAAATCAAAATATGTTTTAATCCTTCTGGGAGTTCAGAAATTTTTTTTGGGGGGGGGTTGGGGAGGAGGGGGGGAGGAGGGAGGGTCTCACTTTTTTGTGTGACATGTAAACCTTTTATTCAGACAAGGCTACTTTTTTTTTGTTTGTTTGTTTGTTTTTGTTTTTTTTTTTTGTTTTTTCTTCAGCCAGGTCCCACAGGGTTGGCTATGCTGAGACCAGAAAGTACTGGGGCAGTACAAGAACCTCCTGTTTTCCGGTTCAGTTTTCACTCTCATGATTCTCTATATATTATATGTGTGTAATAAACTTCAAAAAGTTGACTATTCATAATAGTATTCATTAATTTTCCTGTAATGCCAAATGGAAGAAGCGTAGCCAGCTAGCCTGCTTCTGTTTGACTGATACCTGATGCCACAACTGAACAAGAAAGACAGGAAGTTATTCTTCAGGATCAGACATAGCATTGAAGCTCAGACATGGAAAACTCGTCAGAGAGATGAAGAGCATATGTGCAATTTTCTTGGCCTTCTGTGGCAAATCTGGCTAAAGACCTTGTCACTCCTTTGCCTTTCCTTCTCATCCCTCTGCCACACAGAGACATTGCCAGGAAGCTTCCTAACCTGGTACGCCCCTCTGACTATTACCCCCTTTTGATAGTCCAGGCGGGCAGTGATAACATCGAAGAGAGAAGCCTCAAGGCTATCAAAAGGGACTTTAGGGGACTGGGTCGGTTAGTGGATGGAGCGGGAGTGCAGGTGGTGTTTTCGTCCATCCCTATGGTGGCAGGGAGGGGTTCAGAGAGGACACGGAAAGCCCACCTGTTAAACACGTGGCTCCGGGGCTGGTGCCAACGCAGAAATCTTGGGTTTTTTGATCATGGGGCACTTTACTCGGCACCTGGCCTGATGGCCGCAGATGGGTTCCTATCTTTTAGGGGAAAAAGGATCCTGGGCCAGGAACTGGCAGGGCTCATTGAGAGGGCTTTAAACTAGGTAGGAAGGGGGATGGGGCTGAGGCTAGGATTGTTGGGGCTGTGCCAGGGGGAACAATGGCAAGGCCGGAGGATAAGGCAATGGCCCAGCTGAAGTGCATCTACACCAATGCACGCAGCATGGGTAACAAACAGGAGGAGCTGGAAGCCATCGTGCGGCAGGCAGGCTACGACTTGGTTGCCATCACGGAGACCTGGTGGGACCAGTCTCATGACTGGAGTGCTGCAATGCCTGGCTATAAGCTCTATAGAAGGGACAGGCAGCATAGAAGGGGTGGTGGTGTGGCTCTCTATATTAGAGAGTCTTTCGAGGTTGTAGAACTCGAGGTTGGGAATGACAAGGTCGAGTCCCTTTGGGTTAGGATCGGCAGGGACAACAAGGCTAGCGTCCTGGTCGGGGTCTGCTACAGACCGCCGAACCAGGATGAGGAGACGGATGAGGAATTCTACAGGCAGCTGACAGAAGTTGCAAAATCTTCAGCGCTTGTTCTCGTGGGGGACTTCGGAGGGCTGACTTTGAGCTGCTCAGGACACTGGTTGGTGGAGTCCCCTGGGAGGTGGTTCTGAAGGGCAGAGGGGTCCAGGAAGGCTGGGCGCTCTTCAAGAGGGAAGTCTTAATGGCGCAGGAACGGTCTGTCCCCACGTGCCCAAAGACGAGCTGGCGGGGAAGAAGACCGGCCTGGCTCAACAGAGAATTGTGGCTTGATCTTAGGAGGAAAAAGAGGGTTTATAAGCTTTGGAAAAGTGGGCAGGCCATTAAGGAGGACTTTAAAGAAGTAGCGAGGCTGTGCAGGGACAAAATTAGGAAGGCCAAAGCTCATCTGGAGCTCAATCTGGCTACTGCCGTTAAAGATAACAAAAAACGTTTCTATAAATACATCAACACAAAAAGGAGGACTAAGGAGAATCTCCATCCTTTACTGGATGCGGGGGGAAACTTAGTTACAAGAGATGAGGAAAAGGCGGAGGTGCTCAATGCCTTCTTTGCCTCAGTCTTTAGCGGCAATACCAGATGTTCTCTGGATACTCAGTACCCTGAGCTGGTGGAAGGGGATGGGGAGCAGGATGTGGCCCTCATTATCCATGAAGAACTGGTTGGTGACCTGCTACTGCACTTAGATGTGCACAAGTCGATGGGGCCGGATGGGATCCACCCAAGGGTACTGAGGGAACTGGCAGAGGAGCTGGCCAAGCCACTGTCCATCATTTATCAACAGTCCTGGCTATCGGGGGAGGTCCCAATCGACTGGCGGCTAGCAAACGTGACGCCCATCTACAAGAAGGGCCGGAGGGCAGACCCGGGAAACTACAGGCCTGTCAGTTTGACCTCAGTGCCAGGGGAGCAGATCCTCCTGAGAGTCATCATGCAGCACTTGCAGGGGAAGCAGGCGATCAGGCCCAGTCAGCATGGCTTTATGAAAGGCAGGTCCTGCTTGACGAACCTGATCTCCTTCTATGACAGAGTGACGCGCTGGGTGGATGAGGGAAAGGCTGTGGATGTGGTCTACCTTGACTTCAGCAAGGCTTTTGACACCGTCTCCCACAGCATTCTCCTCAATAAACTGGCTGCTCTTGGCTTGGACTGGCGCACGCTTCGTTGGGTTAGAAACTGGCTGGATAGCCGGGCCCAAAGAGTCGTGGTGAATGGAGCCAAGTCCAGTTGGAGGCCAGTCACTAGTGGCGTCCCCCAGGGCTCGGTGCTGGGGCCGGTCCTCTTTAATATCTTCATCGATGATCTGGACGAGGGCATCGAGTGCACCCTCAGTAAGTTTGCAGATGACACCAAGTTAGGTGCGTGTGTCGATCTGCTTGAGGGTAGGAAAGCTCTGCAGGAGGATCTGGATAGGCTGCACCGATGGGCTGAGGTCAACTGCATGAAGTTCAACAAGGCCAAGTGCCGGGTCCTGCACCTGGGGCGCAATAACCCCAAGCAGAGCTACAGGCTGGGAGAGGAATGGTTGGAGAGCTGTCAGGCAGAGAAGGACCTGGGAGTGATGGTTGATAGTCGGCTGAATATGAGCCAGCAGTGTGCTCAGGTGGCCAAGAAGGCCAACGGCATCCTGGCTTGTATCAGAAGCAGTGTGGCCAGCAGGGCTAGGGAGGTGATCGTCCCCCTGTACTCAGCGTACTCGAGGCCGCACCTCGAGTACTGTGTTCAGTTTTGGGCCCCTCGCTACAAGAAGGACATCGAGGTGCTTGAGTGGGTGCAGAGAAGGGCGACAAAGCTGGTGAGGGGCCTGGAGAACAAGTCCTACGAGGAGCGGCTGAGGGAGCTGGGCTTGTTCAGCCTGGAGAAGAGGAGGCTCAGGGGCGACCTTATCGCTCTCTACAGGTACCTCAAGGGAGGCTGTAGCGAGGTGGGGGTTGGCCTGTTCTCCCACGTGCCTGGTGACAGGACGAGGGGGAATGGGCTTAAGTTGAGCCAGGGGAGTTTTAGGTTAGATGTTAGGAAGAACTTCTTCACTGAAAGGGTTGTGAGGCACTGGAACAGGCTGCCCAGGGAAGTGGTGGAGTCACCATCCCTGGAAGTCTTTAAAAGATGTTTAGATGTAGAGCTTAGGGATATGGTTTAGTGGAGGGCTGTTAGCGTTAGGTTGGAGGTTGGACTCGATGACCTTGAGGTCTCTTCCAACCTAAAAAATTCTGTGATTCTGTGATAGAGAAGACCGAATATTATAAATCACACTATTCACATGCAGTGAGTAAAGAAAAATGGATGTTTTTAGAGGGGGCCATTAACCTGGTTCCATTCCAGTTACATGACTCAGAGAGCGGCCATGCACAGCTGAGTCAGCACAGTCCAGAGGCTGATGTATGGAAGGGAATGAAGGGTGTAGCGTGGAAGTTTCTAGATTTGTGTTTACTGCTGAAGACTCTGTGTGGTTTTTGATCACAGGAACCAGCATAATCATGGTGGGCACAGTTCCTCTAGCTGTGCGTGTGAGGAATCAGAGAAGGAAGAGGAGCACAAGGCAAACAAAAGATGTTGAAAGGATGAGAGAAAGAGTTGGCAAATCTTTTGCTCATGATTCTGCTGGGATTTTCTCACATGAACTTTGGGAAATCTCTTGAACTCTTCATAACTAGCTTTCACCTTTGTGAAATATGGGATTGGGAGGGGGGAAAGAGGAGGATGTTACCCTTATTCAATTTATCTATTTAAGGGGGAGTGCGGCTGGTACTGCTTAGTGATTGTGATTGGGTGCTATTCATAAAATTATTATACATAATATAATATACATATTATTATACATAATATACATTATTATACATAAAATAATAATAATAATAATAATAATAATAATAATAATAATAAAGTGATGACAAATTAGAAATAGGCCAAAGTTGCTACTGTTAAATGATTAACACAAAACTCGAAGGGCTTGAGCATGTGCACACCTTCTGTGTATCAAAAGTTCTCACCTCAGAAATTTAGTTATAAGTGCCTTTTGCATCTCTAAATGGGGAGAAAGACCAGTTCTTCCTATTAGTTTTTGAAAATGTTCTTGGAGGTAAGGGTAGCTCAGATTAACAATGGAAAAAAATACTACTAGACTACTTTGAAATCATTTGAACATTGCTGGCTTAATATCCAGACCTACTCACTCAATATACCTACCCACAAAAATATCAAAAACATTTCATATGTTTTTAATCAACATAATGTTGACAATGAAACATCAATTCCTGTTTTGTATTTCTCTTAAGAGTAAAACAAAATAAATAAATAAATAAATTTATATATATATATATATATATACATATATATAAGCAAGCAGTGGGTGAATAAAGAAAAAAAGGTTAAGCCTGTGGCAAAAATAGGATCAGACAAAAATGAGACAGAAATATTCTAATGAAAATGTAGATACCATACATATGCATGCCACCTAGTTGTGCCAGTTTAGATTTGGTTTGTTGTTTCTTTAGTCTTTACATATATTATGGACTTCCTTTAAGCCAGAAAAACAAAAAAACACAAACACACATGCACACACACACATGCACACACACACAAAACACTTATAATTGAATCTCTCTTAAGTAACAAAACAGTATTTTTAATTAGAAGAAAAAAAAAAAAAAAAAAGAAAAAGAACCACAAACAAACAAAGACAAAAGTATAGTGGAGATGTTCTAAAAAACATCGTTATAATTTGGAAAAGGAGGACTAGAATTTAAATCTATATACTACTTCGTTGTATGAAATGAATTTCAGATTGTGAGCTGCATAGATATTGCTTTATTTATTTCATGGATCATATTGAAAGGAATGTCAATCATGGAGTCTAGCTGTCCCTTAAAAGTCACAGAACTTGAGGTTTCAAAAAAAAAAAGTTACGTGTTTTTCACTATCTAGGAAGGTAATCAGGGTATTGAGACTATGGACATTAGTGCGCATGCTAACCTATGCAGTTCTCATGCAATTCTCATGCCTTGTCATGCCTTGAAATTTCCCACTTACACGTGTTTTCTGATCCTGATTTCAAGTCTTGGATTTATGTGGTTTTTTTTTGTTAATATATACTGAAAGAGATGTTTACTTTATGTAGATTATTGACTTTTTACACAGCAGGAATGTAGTTTGCCCTTCTGCTTGAATATCTGAATCCCAGCCCATGTGAATCAGCTATTAGTTTGTCAACTGCTAAATATAAACATATAAACATTTAATGTTTGTGAATTTTCCTAAAAGTCTTCTATCTTCGATTCATGTTATTAGAGGAAGGGAACAGCCTCTGTGTAATAAACAAATAAATGAACTAATTAAAAAAACCCTTTGGCTAAGTCAAACTTGCAATTTTAAAGTGTTGCAAATACTGTATGTCTTCTGTAAGTGGCATTATGCAACTTTTGGTTTTCTTCAGCTTCTATTTTTTGAAATAGTTCAACAAGTAGTTTAGAGTACTTCAGAATGTTTTAACAAAGTGCAGATTGTCTCATGTATTATTTAGAATAATTCAGGCTCTAACATATATATATATATTAAATTCATAGGTTAATATTCTTCTAAATAAAACATTAGAAGCATGTGATAATTGGCATTTTACCTTGACATGTCAAGGTCATAACTAATTCCCCAAATAAAATTATGAGATCAGTTTCTTATGTCTAAACAGAGTACCACCACTTTCTGGAGTAAAACTACATATAAGGATTTTTCTTCTCAAATCTTCATTTATGAGATTCCATGTTCTTTCTGATTCTCCTCACTTTTGTTTTCTTTGACATGAGCCTAGGAACTCTTACACCAGCATTGAGGTAAGTAATTGTTATCTCTTGCAAACGAGGCTTACTACATTTAAAACAGAATCAGCTAAGATTAATTCTGCACTAAGTACTACAAATCTGAGATCTCTGAGTATGTCAACTCTGATTACAAAACATTATCTTTAGAATAATATCTCATCACTAGATTTATTTTTTGTTGGCTGTAAGAGTTGTGTAGATTTCCAAGAGTTCACACACTTCAAGGTTAACTTGTGGTCATGCTGTTTCTTTTTAGGCAAATAAGATGTAGTATATATAACCCAAACTGTTTGGAAAAAAAAAAAAAAAAAAAAAAAAAAAAAAAGTGAGATTGCTGCTCCATTATTTTTATTTATTTATTTATTTTATTTTTTATCAACACAATTGTTTCTGCTTATTGGTGTCTCCCTCCCACTCTTTTTAGCAGCTGCTTTACTGTGACAAGTTACCTCCAGCAAAGTGGGAAGATGAGCAGCTGCTTGCAGAACCAAAGCCAATCTTCTGCCTGGGATCAGTTGGCAAGAGTTTCTGTGAAAGAAGTGAGGATGCAGTAAATGATATGTACTGAATTAATTGTACCTACTATCAGCCTGTCTCCAAAACTTGCTGGGAAATCTATCTATCCATTTGAGCAACAAAAACAACAAAAAATGACTTCCTAATCATCTTTGAAGGTTAAAAAGACTTAAGTCAGATTAGTCTATTCACAGGAACTATCGCAGAGCTGATGCATTTTTTTTGTTTGTTTGTTTGTTTGTTTATCAAATTGCATTTATTTTTTTTCAAATTGCTTTCAATCAGATTTTTCAGTAAGGATGTATGCCTGTGTGTGATTTCTTGGTGTGAAGGGATGACTTTATTTATTTATTTATTGTTGTGGTGTTTTGGAGGTTGCAAATACTGACAGAGGACTAAGCTGTCATCCTATAACATTTGTTCCTTTAGACTACCAGGCATTGTAAGGTTGATTCAAATACCTTACTTTCTATGGCACTAATGGTTTGTATTATTGCTTCCACCCACAAAGTAAGAATGTAAAGATCCTCTTCCATGATACTCTTACATTTGGTATGAACTTAAATACTGTGTTTGACAAATACATACATATGTATATACATATATATATAATATACATATTATATATACATATATAATATATATTAATTATAATTATATATAATTATATTAAATAATATATTATGTAATATATTATAATAATATATATAATATTATATAATATATATATTTTATATATATAATGCACTATTTTATGCAGGGTTACTATGAAGGGTCGAGGCTTTAGATGGGACTTAGATACACACAGAGTTCAACATCTTTGTTTTGAAAATAACATTGAACTTCCTAGAATAACATTTAAAAGGATTATGGGGGAAGATAAGAGACCACCTGTGGAAAGGTGGTCAAATTGAGGATCATGGAAGAGATTTTCTAGCAGATGAAAGGAACCTATTTGTTTTGTGAGGAATGATAATAATAATGATATCTACATGGACACAGACATTGTTTTACTGTTATTGTTGCCCTTTCTCATTCAGAAATTTGGTATTTTATCAACATATGAAAATGTAATACGTTATGTACTCCTGAGGTAGGAGGTTTTGCATCTGATGGTTCAGGAGATTCTTCTTGATAGTGTTTTCCTCATTTTACCTCCCATTTCCATCCAATGTGTTGAGATGGATCAGTAGAAGAAAATTATGTCATCAGAGTAAGGACAGATAAGCAGAATGTGAATATTTGACACTTCTAATACAACTAGAAAATCATTGATTCTAAACCTGAGAGCATAGAAACTCTGAATAAATCAAACCTATTTGATTTCTTCTAGCATAAGGTGGACTGAATTCTTTACCAGGCCAAGTCCTGGGGCCATCCCTCTCTTACTGTTATGGGATTTTTTGATTTCTATTACTGCATGATAGATAAAATGTCTTTTTTCCCCATGATCTTAACCTGCAGAAGCAGAGTGTTTAAGCTTCCATTACACCTGTTGTATGAAAGAGCAGGGAAGGCATTTATCCTTGAAGATTTGGTGAGAGATTAAGCAGTGGAGAGCTATCAGATCATCAAAACAAAATCTTAAGTTAGATTCAAATAAATGTGATGAGCCTGGAGCTTGTTACAGCAAGACAAGGAGTAAATCATGTGGAGAAAGTGTTTTGTTTGTTTTGTCCATCCTGTCATGTCCCATGTCCCCCCCACATCCCAAAAAACATAGGGGTCGTGAAATGTATTTGCATCATTGGCATTCCAGGGTTGTATTCTGTCACCTCAGGAAGACAAAGTGTTTTGCCAACTGTTGGAGGAAACTTTTATCTATCCCTGTGACTTGTGCTTGGTAACAGGAGAAGCGGCTGGTCTGGAGGCCAGGCAGAGCAGCTGCTACAGAAGCAGCTGGCGGCAGTCAGGATGGGTGATTTACATGTTCAACCATTCAAAATCAGCTGAAAATTATTTAGCTGTATTCAGATGGTCAAATAATGTTAGTGTTTGCATTGCTCAGCATTTTCCTTTCATTCCTTTCCTTACCATCTAGCTGCAAAATATCCTGTGGGTTAAAGGATGGCACATGGAACACAGGGTTTCAAAAACAACAAAAAGGGCTGTCTTTTTAATGCTGTACTATAAGTCATTTTTCACTAAGGGATTTTAAAATAGTTTTCAAGGGGGGTTGTATTCTAGCATTCCTTCAATGATTCTGACAGAGATGCACGGACAAGACAAATATCTCAAGACAAAAATATTTTGTAATTCTAAAGTCTTAGGGAAAAAGAAGGAAATTTGGAATTCATTTAACCACACTGGCAATTTGGTCAAAATTATATATATTTTTTTGTTTCATTGTCAAACATAATGTTATCTTTGTATCCGCTTATAATATAACCCTTTCAAAAGAAATGTAATGTGGAAGTGCCATGTTGTTTTTAAGTCTTTGTGACTATGTCAGCCTTGAGACTGGGTAGGCATGCCACTTTCCACTGTGTGACCACTATTCTTGACAGTAGAATGAGTTATCACTGAATGTTAATGCCTCTCATGTTCTCTTCATTATACATACTCATTTTCATGACAAAGAGTGTAAAAGAAACAGAATATGGTGCAAAATTAATATCTTCTCCTGAAAATCTGGAAACAGTATTCCATGATCTTACACTGAAGGCACAGCTGAGGACTTTGACAACTGCAAGTACACAGCTGCTTCTTCTACTAAATTCAAAAGAATTTCCATGTAGTTTTGTTCATATGTAAGCATGCGTGTGCATGAGAGCATGTGAGAGTGTGTATGAGCAGCCTGTGTAAAGTAACCAGGATAATATTATAAGCCTAAATTACATTTGATTTTAAACATAAACTAGATTTCTCTTCTGCAGGTTTTGGCTTGTAAAAACTTATTGCACATATCTGAGAGAAGAGGTAAGATCAAACAATATATAGACAAATAGACAATTTCTGAAATTTGTGTTTAATATTCTATTGATTTATATTTTTATTATCAATATCTTATTCCTCCGTGGACACCTGATATTGATATTGTTAATATATTTTTATTTAGCTTTTAAGCTCCCAAGAATGGTCATGGCTTGATGGCTAACATGTTAAACTATACCATCACCTTTGAGTCCTCAAATTCTGTACAAAAATTCTGTTCAAACAGTACAAAAATGTATATGGGAGAAAGCCAAGAATAAAAGAAATTGTACAGTATTGTACTTACCCTTTGGAGATAAATAATCTGCCTTGCAGATACACTTCTGATCTGTAACTCTTGCCCTGGCATGTATCAGTGAATAAATTACTCAAAAAAAATTACTAGAGTTAGTGTGCAAACATATGTTTGTGTTTCAGAAATTTCCTGGTCTGTATCCTTCTGAAAGAAAAAACAAACAAACAAACAAACAAACAAACACTAAAATCCATAGCAGTCCCAGGTTTTCATTTTCCCGTCTGAGCTGAGATCTGTGGGTTGAAGTTCTCTTGCCCTTGGGAAGTATTGATGGGGGGGGGGGTGAGGAGGAGAAACGGAGGAGAGGTGGAGAGGGTTTTTTTTTCAGACCCCTTTCTATTGCAAATCAACAAGTCTAGCTAATATAGAACAGCTGAATGAATGTTTGCATTCCCCAGAAGAGCCTGCTGTATGCATTTTTAAGGGTGATTTTATGGCTGAATGTGTAGATAATGCCAACCCTCAAAAATACTTACTGGAAAAACAAACATATGTTCTGCATTTTAAGGAATGATCATTTAGGGTGCTTGAGAAAATGTAGATATCAAAGTCCTCCAAAGACTGCTGATATTGCCTGTTTTTTCTAGAGAAACTGAACAAGACAGAATTCTAGAATGTAGACTGTTGTTTCATAATTATGGAAAATTATCAACTTGAGAGAAGAGAACATTTCAACATGTATACAGTCAGCTAGAAAAATGAAAAACAGCTTTAACAGGAGTAGATGGGAAACAACTGAAAAATTGAAATCCAGTTTTATAAGGAAGTTATTCTGTTACTATAAAGGACTGTGCTTTAATTTCTTTGTGTTACCTAGTGCTATGACACATGGTGATGACCTTAGAGTACTGGAAAAATAGCACATTCATAATGTCAGAGGGAAATGAGTAGGTTGTATTATGCTCAAGACCGTAGTGGAATGGTGTTCGTGCTTCCGAAACACTCAGAATCTTTTCCTCTAAAGAAAAAAAAAAATGTGTCAGAACTCATTCTGATATATAATTATATATAATATGAGAATCATTCTGATTCTCATATAGAGTAACATGAAAAAATTTTATGGGGTGTATTAGGACTTTGCAAGAAATTTTCAAGGGAAAGTTTACATTAAAACATTAGGGAAAGTATTTCTAATTTAGACAAATATTCAGCTTTGACACAAGAATTTTCTGGGCTATGTAGAGTCAGTAGTAATTACACTCCCCTTTTTTAAAAAAGATAGTCAGCTGATCTGTTGCAGTGTGTTTTGCTTCCTCCAGCAAAAGGTGAATTTGTTAAATAGTAAAGCAATAAACAACACACATTTTGAAGTACCTCAGAACCCAATGAAGACAACACAAAATGTTCTCTTTGTGGCTTGAAAGGACAAGCAGTAGATCAAAGATGGTTTTTCAGCATAGAATTGAAGGGAAAGAGGATAGCTGGCTTAGATCTTATAATCAATATAACAGCTGATTCAAAATGCCACAGTAGACTTCAGATGATGATACCTTCAGAAAATGAAAGCCAAGGAGAAAAATTGCAAGAAAAGATAAGGAACTGTGACACAAAGTGATAACTCTGAAGAGAGGAGTGTTACAGAAGGACCTTATACAACTTGGAGAATAAAAGGTGAAGATGAGTTATAGTAATATAGCACATTACAAAATACATCTGCAGTGTATTTAGTAAATCAGAAAAACACATGAAGAGTCTAAGAGTCCTTTTAAGAGTCTAATAAAAATATATACTTTGATTTTGCAAACCCTATTCTGAATTTTTTCTAGCAACACTTGGATTTATGGTTAGTGGCAGGCAGAGACAGAGTTGTGTGTGTGTTTGGTTTTCTGTCTGTTTATTTATTTATTTATTTTTAATAGTCTAATCATTGCCTTGGACTTTCTGAGTGAATGTGTTACCACAGAAATGTAATATACGTCCTCCTTATGGTTTCATGCATTATATGTGTGGGTGGTGGTTGTTGCTTGAGTTCCCATGATTATTTAGTGAGGAAGTTGCGTATAATTCCTGGCAGCAGAGTAGTTTATCCATTTTGTCAAAGAACAGCTCATATTTCAAAATATTTTCTAAGATAATTTCAAAAATAAAAAACAAATGACAAAGTTATCAGCCCATTATCAATTGCCCAGCAAATGTAAAACCACTAAAAATAGCCACAGGAAGCAATAATTTCAATGACAAATTATAGAACTGTTTACTTAATGTGCTAAGTAATATATTTTTGATCAAAGATCATAGAATCATAGAATATCCTGAGTTGGAAGGGACCCTTAAGGATCATCAAGTCCAACTCTTGACACCGCACAGGTCTACCCAAAAGTTCAGACCATGTGACTAAGTGCATAGTCCAATCTCTTCTTAAATTCAGACAGGCTCGGTGCAGTGACCACTTCCCTGGGGAGCCTGTTCCAGTGTGCAACCACCCTCTCTGTGAAGAACCCCCTCCTGATGTCAAGCCTAAATTTCCCCTGCCTCAGCTTAACCCCGTTCCCGCGGGTCCTGTCACTGGTGTTAATGGAGAAAAGGTCTCCTGCCTCTTGACACCCCCTTACGAGGAAGTTGTAGACTGTGATGAGGTCTCCCCTCAGCCTCCTCTTCTCCAGGCTGAACAGGCCCAGTGACCTCAGCCGTTCTTCGTACGTCTTCCCCTCCAGGCCTTTCACCATCTTCGTAGCCCTCCTCTGGACACTTTCCAACAGTTTCATGTCCTTTTTATACTGTGGTGCCCAGAACTGCACACAGTACTCGAGGTGAGGCCGCACCAGCTCAGAGTAGAGTGGGACAATCACCTCCCTTGACCTACTAGTGATGCCGTGCTTGATGCACCCCAGGACACGGCTGGCCCTCCTGGCTGCCAGGGCACACTGCTGGCTCATATTCAACTTGCTGTCTACCACGACACCCAGATCCCTCTCTTCTAGGCTGCTCTCCAGCGTCTCATCGCCCAGTCTGTACGTGCAGCCAGGGTTTCCCCGTCCCAGGTGCAGGACCCGGCACTTGCTCTTATTGAACTTCATGCGGTTGGTGATCGCCCAGCTCTCCAACCTATCCAGATCCCTCTGCAAGGCCTTTCCACCCTCATTCGAGTCCACAACTCCTCCAAGTTTGGTGTCATCAGCAAACTTGCTCAAATAAGATAAACAGTTTTAAAAGTTAAATTTGTTTTGTTGCAGAGGGAAAAGGAAAATGCTATTCCCTGCAGGCTGATGTACCTTGTAAAGCAATCTGTCTTCAAATCCAGAATGAAAGAGAGCCAAAATAATAAAATAAATAAATAAATACAAATAATAATAAAAAAAATCTGAATTACATGACAAGGCCCTTGAGATGTTGCTAGTTGCTTTCTGCTGTTGAGGACCACGGATGTCTGATATTGTGAATTGTATTGAACATTTTCCTTTTTTTTTTTTTTTTTTAGAAACATATTATGAAGCAGTTTAGATTTACAGGTGGTTACAGTTTAAACACACAATACCATCCATTCACTGAAGCTTAATTTCAATTAAAGGTATGTCTTAAAATCTTAAAATCCAGTCTTAAGCTTGTGCCTGAGCTCCTTACTGAATGGCCACAGATAGATATTAGAAAACATAAAGAATAGATCTGTCTTCACTGAAGTCTGGAATTGGAATTGCTAGGAAAAAAAAAAAAAAATAACAGCTGAATTTGAAACTCCAGAAACAAATTAGCATTTACGTTTCACTGGAGACAGCAAGATAATTGCCATTCCCATTTTAATACGGGGGGAAGATTTGGTAGTACTGTTTGGATGCATGGCACAGATCTTGCAGAACGGAGAGAGGAAGGACAAAGGTGGCTTTGTTCCTTCTTTGGTCTCGACCTTCTTATTACTCGGGGTTGCTGAAGAACAAACTCATTGTACAAAATTTGTGTACCCCATATATATGAAGGTCCTATCATAATATCCTTCCCTTATCCACTCAACCTGTTGAAGGTCCTATGTATATCCTATATATATCCTATATTATATATATATCCTGAAGGTCCTATATATATCCTATACATATACATATACAGTCCTTCCTTTATCCACTCAACCCATTCTATGGAAATAAACTTTACAGAATATGTGTTAGAAGTATTTTTATAGATGTTTTTCACTCCAATGGTGAGTGGTGGTGCTATGTCACATGAGAAGGACTCAGGGCTTTTTTCTAGTTTTCTCCTTTTGAAACATGTTTAAAGAGTTTTTGTTTTCCCAAGCTACAAACCTGGTGAATGAAAAATATTCTTATATAAGGACTATTGACTATAAAAATATAGCATAAGGAATTCAAGGTTTTTGAAAGCACATGACAAGATATATAATGTGCATTATACCTATAGTGAATGCTTAGACTAAAAAAATTAGAAGGTTCTTTAAAACAAAATTAATCCTTGTGAGGCAGTGGTTTCTTCAACATTCCAGGGAAAAGTTGGATTTGTAGTTTAGGCTGAGGTCATACATTATAGCAACAAAGAAGAAAAGTATTCTGTTTTCTTAATTTTGAAAACGATGTCATTATGCCTTGGGAAGTGTTAAAGTATTTTAGTAATCAACTGCAATGCTCATTAGTCTGCCTATTATATTTGAAGCACTTGTATTTGTTGAAGTAGCAGCAGCTGAGATAAAAGAAATTTGAAAGTGAAATCATTACAAATTTGAGTCAGTGCTTTTTTCAAACCAGAAGCTTGTGATATTTCCCTTAATGAGCTGATGCCCCAAACTCTGAAATATTTTCTAACCTCTTTTGAACTTCTTATTAGAAATTAATTTATAATCTGAATTTATGAAGAGGTAGTATTTTCTGTTTTCTGACTTATTTCTTCTAAAAGGGGGGGGGGGGGGGGAGGATGAAGGTTGTTAACTAGTTCATGGATCAAACTTCACTTCTCAAAGTAGAACACAAATCTTTTCACAGAGGAGAAAGTAAGCTGAGGTATATTTACATTGTTATGAACAGACCCATAGTTTTATGGACAAATACATTTAAATTAAAATCTGTTATCCTAAGTGTCATAAATATATATATCCTCAAATTGCTGAACTTTGAAATGAACTAGAAAGTTGTTAATTTCAAAACAGCAATTGAAAATGAAAAGTTGGATGCCTGCATATCATATAAACTAACCCTGGAGGATGAAAACCCTGGTAGATGAAAGACCTTTTAAAGCAAAGCAGTTCATATGCACGTAGCAGATTTAAGGTATTGAGCCTAGATAAGTCAAGGCCAAAAGTGGAAGGAATTCATCTAGAAATTGATTATATTTACACAGTTTCAAGTTTTCTTCCAAATAAATTGAGCAAGACATTTTAGAAAGGAGACTGTTATTGGTTTAATTATGAACTTAATAGATTTTATTTTTTTTATTTATAAGCTAACTGATTCCACATGTGTATGTAATGAACAGAAATATGTGGCAGGCAAATTATTTCATTTTAGAACCACAATAGGAGGAAAGCATCACTCTTAATTAGGGTATTCAAAAGTGATATGTAGTGCTGTAGGAAAAGTACCAGATCACAAGAAATGAAAACATTTATGTTTTAATAGTTTCCTTTTGGTGACCTTAACTATGCTAACTCGTATTTGATGAAGTATGACAGATACTGTCAAGTTAAATAATCAACATATTCATAATTTAAAGAATAACATTTTTCCAGCAAAGATCTTGAATGTGTTCAAGAAATAAACTTCACGTAAGTTTAGTTCTTAAGCAAGCAAGGGTACTAGACTAAGTGCTAGGATGAAATAGGGATAATTCCAGCATGAGTATTTTTCAGCTTGTTCTGAACAGATATTTCTATGTGTATAAATACTTCAGAAGGTAAATCTGTATTTTTTAATTACTTTGTTATTTATTTCTGAAAAAAAAAAAAAAAAAGAAAACAAACAAACAAACAAAACAAAACAAAACAAAAAAAGTGGTACCTAGTCCTTGGAGCAGACTGCCTTTTTGTCCTGGGTAGAAACCTGAACAGATGAAAGACACAAATAGTAGTTGACAGATGTCATGTTACAAGAATACATGTTTTTTCACCATAGTACTGAAACAATTGCATTTCATTCATAGGTTCAATAGAAAGTAGACAAGACTCTGGAAGGCCTATGTTGTTGGGAATCATCTGTTTAGGGCTGTTAATCTGACATTCTCAATGAAAAGGATTTATTTTTTCTTTTTAATGAGGAGAATTCTAACTGTTCTTTGTAAACACAGAATACTTACTTTAAATAAATAAATAAATAAAAGTAAAGTAAAAATAAAAATCCAAAACAAAGTTTGTCTTTGGAGATGAGAGACATGGAAAGTCTGTGCTAGCATAAGACTGATATCATTTATACATCATGACATTTATGATGCCATTTATAGACATGAGTCTATTCAGGTGGACTTTGTCTTATTAAGCTTTAGCTAAAAGCACGGCATTTAGTTGATGATCTCAGTTCCTGAGTGAAAAGTGGAGAAAAGTCAGGCCTCAAAGACCTAAAGTACTTACCCTACCTGCCTAGAGGTGCCCATTTCTTCATCAGCTGTAAAGCTGAAATAACAAATTTAGATTAAATACAGGCAAAATGAATCCTATTGCAGATCAGACTCATTTGTTTGGATTACTGATGAAATTTCATTTTTCACTTTGTATTTACTTCTGTATTTAGAAGATGTGGCACACTTTCCTAAAAATATTTTGCTTGTTAGGATAGAATGAATGACTCAACTTTAAAATTTGGCAGACTACAATCAAAATCTTTATTTTGACATGTATGTCCACATCGACAGACTCAGGTAGTCACCCAAAGCCTCCTCAAATTTAGATAACAACATTTGACAGAAACATCACAAACAGACTTTTTATAAGTTTAGAAAAAGGGTTTCCTGTTTATATATTTATATATTGTAGGAAGAGGGTTTTTTTGTTTGGTTGGTTGGTTGTTTTTTTTTTGGTGGTGACACCTGACTGATTCTGTCAAGGCAAAACAAGAATGAAGCATAAAGACTTAGAAACTTACAGTCTGCTTTCTCATCTTCCTACAAAATTCACTTAACAAACCACACATGAGAAATTAAATATCTTCCCATGACTGATATAACCCCAAGCCTGACAGTTTCTTATCTACATTGACATCTGTAATGTTTATAGGAATATGATAAATACTGTACTGTGGTGTTTAACATACTGCCCATATTTCCTGTTCTACATAGAGTTACCAAAGTATCCCCACAGGTAATTTTCAGTAATTACTGTCTCCTCGATAATATGTACCATATAATAACAAATGTTTCTACTAATGAAAAAAATTATCCAAGCTCTGTTCCCATCTATCTGCAACATCAGATTAACTAAATTTGCTTATTTTTTCTCTCACATGGCTGTTCCTGTTATGTTTGAAGACATATCTTTGGCCAGCATCGCTTATGTATTTTAATGTTTATATCCAGTTCTAACCCAAGTGTTTTCTGGGTGGAAAATATTTTTTGATTTAATTTAAGTGACTTTGATTTTATTAAAATTGTTCCTTCTGAAGGAATCCAGAATTACAGGTGTTCTTCAGTTATTGCATTCTCTTTTCTTGCTGCTGTCTTTGTCATGGATTTTTCTCCAAAATGTAATACCTGTCAGGCAGATCACATGAGAGAAGGTTTTTACAATACTCTTTCCCGTTTCCTTCCCCTTCCCTTTCTCTCCTCCTCCCCCTTCCTCTCCCCTCCTTCTCTGCTCCTCAATGAGAACCAAAGATGAAATGGTTCATGGCTTCCTTGTATTTGAAGGTTTACAATAAACTATAAAATCAGGAATATTTACTACCACAGCATTAGAGCCTTTTTTTTTTTTTTTTTTTTTCATAGTATCTTGTGTGAGGAAATGTAGCCAGATACTAATAGTAGGCTTTTCTAACCAATAATTGGTGTTGGTAATAAGGACTGAGCTGATAACCAGCTGTGATACTGCCCTCAGTCCTGCAGGGAGGAAGGGGTAAGGAGCCTGCAAATGATTACCAACTTCAAGTATTTCTGGCAGTCATGGTTTCATTAAAAAAAAAAAAAATAGTAAAATACCTTTTTACTTTTAGAAATATTTCCAACGTTTGAAAAAGTGGATCTATATGAAGAATGTAGAAGAGAACTGCTGAGAACTGCACAAATCAAGGGTATTGCCCAGTCAGGCTGCCAGCCTACATTGTAGACTTCGTCTTTAGTAAAAACTCTTCTCTACCCAATTAAAGAAAAAAGGTTGAGGAGCCTGCAGGCCTTTCCAGTATGTTTGGTGTGACTTTTAACCCCTCATTTTACCCTCTTTATATGCTTCTCCTTTATACCACACTCTGATATATTGGTAGCACCTAGTAGTGCTGTTGTGGGTCAGACTGGGTTAGCACTTTTGCTACAGAATTTACTCCCTGGTGTCAGCTATAGAACTTAATCACAAATTAAATGCAGAAATAAATTACATGCAATTGTTATATGCAGACCATTTTCTACCTTTTTCCCACCTTTTTTTCTGTAATTATCTTCCAGGTATGGCATACCTGGAAGTTGGGATGGTTGGACCAGGTACCTTGGAGATCTTTTCCAACCCTAATGATTCTATGATTCACTCATTCTCAATAATCATGGGACTCTTGATTTTCACATTAGTATTGGTGAATAAGCAAAATATAAGGAGGTCTACCCATCTTGTCTACCCATGTACTGTCATTAAGTAGAAGACATTTAGTATTACTATCACTGACTTTTTCAATAAATTACATTTCTCATTTTGTATAGAGCAACTAAGACAAGTGGAATTTTGGGAAGTTCTCTGGTATAAGCCACTGGTTTGAAGTATACTTTATATTTATTTATTAGGAAATGTGTCTGATAAGCTATTACTGTGTGTACAGGAAATAATGGATTTTTTTATTTTGGTTTTACTGACTCTTAATTACACAATGAGAGAAGCTATTATAATCTGTTAGGAAAACAGATGACATTTTATATCTGTTTAGATTAAATATCTACTTAACCTGTTATTTGTTGCTGAGTAGGGAAACTTATGTACAGACTAGCCCAATGGTGCTTTCTGCAATACAAATCTAGTCCTCTCTTTTGTGGCTATGGAGGTTCCTTGGACACTAAAAACTGGTGCAAGTCAATAGTGGAATAAAGAGCTGAATATGATGTTACTGTCCTTCAGGGAATGCACAGGTCACGGCTGAAATGAAATCTGAAATTCATCTCCCTTTCACAACAGAGACAGATGAGTACAAAAAGTCCAATGGTATTTCAGCCTTTCAATTTGGTTTGGTTGAAACCACAATTTCAACATTGTGTTTTTGTTGTAGTTGTTTTGTTGTTTTTAGTTGTTTATTTTATTTTTTTGTTTGTTTGTTTGTTTTGGTTGGTTGGTTGATTTATTTTTTTTTTTTTTACACCAAACTGTTGATTTGTTTGCCTAGAGCCTCCTTCCCAGTTCTAGGTTTACAATCTGGCTAGTCATGCAGTGACAGATTTCCTCTAAACAGCAGTTTTCGAGATATAGTCAAAACGTTTTTTGAGAAGAAGCCTTTGTGACTGGAGGGTAAGAGTAACCACCACATTTGGATTGTGAAGCTATAGAGGGTTTTTTTGTTTTGTTTTATTTTTGTTTTGTTTTGTGTGTGTGTGTTGTTTTTTTTTTTTTCTAGAACAAAGAAAAAGAATTTACACATGCAGACTTTACAATGCAGAATTTACACATAAACATATCTATATACATAAATACTGGGGAGTGAAGGATAACTGAACAACTGATTTTTGCTAGAGATAGAGAAACTCCCTTGATGGAGAATCAGATACTAAACTGATTCCACCACTTAGCTTAAAAGCTTGGAAACATTAAAAATAATAATGTGAAAATAATGAAAACATTGAAAACTTATAAGAGGAGTCTGCTAACATTATTTATAGCATGTACTTTGATAATAATTTCTTGGAGCCACATCTCCAACCTGAAAGAGTATTGCAGAGAAAGCCTAGGAAAAGAATAACAGAAACATTATTTTAAAGGGCGTTTACATAAACTTTGATGTTACTGGAAACAGAAGTAATAAGCAGCAGCTCACAACCACAGCAATGAACTAAAATTAGAATGAGAAATTACAGTAAGACTAAAGAATACAAATCCTAAATCTATAAAGTATTTTTTATGATGTATATAAATAACAATTTTGTTAGATATCATAAAAGTGAGAAAATATTTTTATTTGGAATAAATTTGTTGTTGCTGTTGTTTGTTTTTCCTAAAAGATATAGCCAGTGCACATGATATATTTCAGGAAAAAAAAAAAAAATGGAAAAGAAAGGCTTGCACTGCTCTCACTAGATCAGTAAGTGAAGAAAAGAGTAAAAAAAAATTACATCAAATGGATACCAAAATGAGAGTATAAACAGATTATATATTATACCCATTTTGTATGTTTTTTGTTTTTATTTTAGAAATTTTGAGTATTTGAAAATAATTCTTTTGGCAATTAATAAATTAGCAGTTTATCCAGATGGAAAAAAAAAAAAAAAAGTCTTCAAGTTTCTGGGTTACGAAGTGAATTGTTCTGCAGCTGCAAAATCAAGTGCCTTAGCTGAGTTAATGCTTTTCATTTCTTTTGCATGTGTCAGCATTAATGGAGGCAGGCTTCTATAAAACCTTGCATGTGAAGATGGTGCTGAGCAGACTAGATTCAGTTCTGTTGAATGCTTTTTACTTTTTTTTTTTTTGGAATAACGCACAAAGGGAGACTTCAAATCAGGCTGAACTTCAAGCAAAAGTTAATGCTATTCTCTTTTGGGTTCAACCACCCACTTTGCTTAAGGTCACTAGTTGAGGCTAATGCTGCACAGAGGGGCTGCAGCAAACTTGGCATCTCCTTGATTAGGCTCCCTGCTGATCTAATACACATACCAGCTCACTTGCCAAGTCAAATAACACATTTAGTGAATTGGAAATAAGATTTAAGTGAGCCAGCACAATGCGGCTTGCCCTCTCATCTTTTTACCGAATCCTTCTCTTTGTATGCTAGGCTGTGAAAACTGCTCTTGTTAGAGGACTTAATCTTCATTTTTTCCTGTAGATTATTTGGAAACAGGTCAATTGAATGTTGGAGCTGCTAACTCCTCCTACCAAAGAAAGAAACTGCTTGTGGCATACTGATTGCATCATTTAAATGAAAGGATGTTATTATTAAAAAGAAAATACTGTAGTATAAGGATCTCTTAAGGAAAAAAATCTAGTATTAAATGCAACCCATTTTTAAATAATGTGTTTATTCCTTTGTCTTCAAGCCTTCTTTCTTGAGAATGTTTTGCATTAATGGCTGGTGAGTAGTAATTGATGGGGTTGATCACATCAGTACATATATTCATCTCTTGTGGCTGTACTACAGTAGTTAATTCTTAAATACAGTAAAATACAATAGAGTGACATTTCTATAGAACATTCCTATAATGTCTTTCATAAAAGCAAAGTAAATCATATCACATGATGTTTGACTTTTAACTAATCTGCATTTTAATGAAGGAAAAAAAATAATAACAGGACTAAAGTTAAGCCTAAGCCTTCATGGTTTGTTTTTAAATTGTTTTTATTGTTTTTAGAAAGAGAGGGGTCACTATATGTAGTATAATTAGAAATTTAGCATAGATTTTTATGCCACTTATGTTGCAATAATCTGTCCAATATCTTTCTGTTAGGTGGTCAGGGTTATGATGCATATTGACTTTTTATGATCTTCTTATCTGTTCTAGTCATAGAGATTTATGTGCATCTCTTCCTTGTCTAACTCCTGAAATAAGAGTTTGCTTTCTGAGCTGCTCTTGTTATTTTCCTTTCTCTCTCTCTCTCTCTTTTTTTTTTTTTTTTTTTTTTTAAGCAAATATGAAAGTACTACAATAGAGTACAAAATGGAGAAAAATGACATTTATAACTTCTCAGAAAAGACAAGAGATTTTATGTACTACATTAAAAAGCAAAAAATTATCTGTATGACCTACATCAGTACAGCAGCAAGTTAAAATGATTTATTTATTTATTTATTTATTTTCCAGAACCATGACTATTGCTGTTGACTTCTGATGAATTCACTTACAACACTCGAGGATTTCAAGGTATTGGCAAAACATCTTAGCAGATTTTTTGTGACCATCAGAAACTACTACTACTACAAAAAAGACTACTTTGAGTTGAGATTTTAAAGGCCAAGAAGTTGTTGACTCTGTAGCAGAGGTTTATTTGGAGCTCAAGCAAGCAGATTTTGTCTCATTCAAGTGAGGTAACAGATCTCCTCTCAGATTCTCCTATGTTTTTGCAATGCAGTAGCTCTTCCTTGCAGAGGAGAAGGTACTTACTGGTATGGGATCCACAGAGAATTGGAACAACAAATAAAACCATCTTCATTATGGTTATTGGAATATGGTATTACTCAGCTCTAGATTTAGTGACAAAAAGGAAAGGCTAGGAAAAATAATAATTTCTCTGTTGCTTTCAGAATCATTCACAAATGAGAGTAATATTTCCATCTAGTAATATTTCCACATTATTTTTCACATTTGTATTTGTCTTTCCAACCTCAACAAGAAAAGAGGCAAATTGTGTCTCTCAGGTCTCATACTAAATACTTTAGAAGTTTCTGTTAAATATTGTAGTATTTTCCAAGCTCAGACATGGGACCAAAAAAAAAAAAAAAAGAAAACATAGTGTTTTGTGAGTAGCTAAACATTTAATTAGAAAGATCCATCCTTCATTATTTGAGAACAGAGCTTGAATATATTTGAAAATAATCCTGCACTCAGAGATATCTCCTGTTTCCAGTAAGAAAATCTTCCAGCAGGAAATCAAGACATTTTGCATCTGAAAAAGTGAGGATGCACCTGCTCAGCAAAAGAATGGTAGAAAGGGCAGCCAAATCCTTTGAAGACTGTATATGCAAGAGCAAAACCTACTGAAGATAAACAAGATTTCCTTGCATCTATTCCTTCTGAAAAAATAGTTGTCCCAGCGTCCCAGGCACAGCCACGAAAAGAAAAGATGATGTTATCTGGTCATAGTATAGTCTGCCCTCTACAAATACATGTGCAGGTCTTAAGGTCTCTGTAATATTGTGTGTACAGTTTGGAAAATAGAAAAGGAAGAAGAAAGTGGTTTTCAGGAAGAAAGCTATTCCGAAGCTGTTTTCCAGATGTTTTTGTGATGCTGAGCAAGTCACTGTTAACTGTGATTCCTCCAAGTTCACTGAGTTTTTTCCTCTCCAAATGAGCACAGGTGGACACTGTGGATTAAATCACCTTGAATCACCTTTCTGACTGCCTTTGTAGAAACATGGAAGTACTTTCTGGAAGTAGTCATGGGTATTTGTAATAGTGGGTGGGATTTCCATCGGGGTCTTAATTCTGTATTCAGTCTGAGGTTAGCACAGCTTGCAGTAGACCAGGATCACCAGTTCCCCTGGTATAATGATTTCTGGTATGTCCTTAACTTTTAGGTATTTAAGTTTTTGTTTTACATCATTTCCTATATTTTGTAAAATGCAAGTGTGTAAAAACACCTCCCCCTTTCAGGTAGGTGAATGCTTCAAATTAGCTTTAGTAAATAAAGGAAAGGAAATGTTAAAGTTCAGATTCTGCATTTTCCTTGCCTCTGTCATGGCACAGTTTAAACCCATAAGTCTAATCTTTTACTGGTTCAAGAATCCACATATATCTGTGCTTCCCTCTTTTTTCTTTTGATAGATGTTAATATATTTTTGTACTCATGTATCTTGTTATATTACTCCATTATTATTACTTAATTGCACTGTTATGAAGCCCAGAATCATTAACATCTAACCCTTCACAGTAAAAGCAAAGTTGAACGGTTTGCAAGGTACATGGAGGTGACTGACCCAAATGTCCAATCTAGTTTCTCAGAAACTCATGTCTTGTTTGTTCCTTAATGGCATGCCACAGCTAACTCGAATGTTAGGTGTTAGAGCAGTGAAGCATTTTCATCTTGCTGGAGTCTGTCAGCAGAGGAACATAAAAGCAGCACATTAACGCTTCTCCAGTTACAGAGTGTAATTTCTCTATGATGGTGGCTTTCCTCTCATTTTCTTGCAACAGTATAGAGCAACTCCTACTGCATCAAGACATTAATAACAGACAAATTTTGTTATTAATGGTCTTAAAAAGACCTACTGCTTTTCAGATTCATTGAACTACTCATCAAAGGATAGCATGTGAGGAGCTGATGTTCAAGATGCAGATGATGAGATGAAGGTGTAAAATAAAAGACATTGGTACTGGGAGATCATTACTTTTTTTTTTTTTTTTTTTTTTTTTTTTTTTTTTTTTTTTGTAGTTGGATCATTTCATTCCATCTGCCAAAATTCCCACAGTAGTTTTAGACTGCTGTTACTTCTTCTTCCAAACTATACATCTATATTGTGCATATATCTGCTGCAGACACTTACTTACATGATTTCCACAGGGTTTCTGATATGGGAGTTAATGCAGATTCATATTACCACTAGTGAAGACAATAATGCAGTATATGCTCAAAAGTAAAGCCTGTTGTAACTGAAGCCATAAAATTGTTTCTCCTATTTTATTTTATTTATATTTTTTTCGATATTTTTTCCTTTTTCAAATAGAGTTATTGAAAAAATATTTTTTATTTCCAAATTTCATGTGAAAATCTGGAATATCACAAAATGTTATATATTTCTAATACACAAAATATGCTAATTTGGTGTTTCTTGCCCTTGACTGAAAAAGATTTATGTCCCTAGCATGTTGAAATAGTTTTTAAGCAAGATTATAAAATTAACTGTAGATTATCAAAATTAGGATTTTTATGAGGATTCAAGAAAAAATAATAATACTTATTTCTATCTGTCTTGAGTGCAAAACTTTCATTAACTCATAAAATGTACAACTTAGATTACAGAAATTCCTTGGTGAATTATTCATTAAACTAGACATATTTTAATATAACAAATATAGGCTCTATATCCACAATAGATCTATACATATATACTTAGATCAAAGTAGAAAAACATGATTTTATATTAGTTTGACACACGAATGATTTTTATAAATTATCATTTTTCTCCATTAAGCACATGTTGCTACAACTGAGCAACCAATTATTTTCAAATTGAAGGAAATAAGTCTGAAACACATTTAGACACAAATTAGTTTGTTCTTTGGTCAAGACTAAAAATTGCTGTATGGACAAATTAGTTTTAACATATTGTTCCACCTCACCAAGGTCAAAGAAAAGAGCAACAGATAATATAATCTCAATACATCCATACCATCTTTGCTTTCTGAGATATGCATATCCAGTAGGAAAGTCAGTATAGTAGTCAGTGCATTATTGCCAAAAATAAAAGTCATTCTTATTGAGTCATTACATTTAAATCAATAATCATGGGATATTTCAAAGATGTTATAATTTGAATTCTTTTAGTTTTTGACCTTCTAAAGGCTTTCAAGGTCATTCCACCTGACACAAAATAGTACTACATCATCCAGTAGAAAAAGTGGTGCAGGGTGCATTATTAATTAGTTCTGAAGAACTTCTGTAATACGGTTATATTTCCATTGATGAAAAATCTCATCATATGTTTATAGAGTACACTTCCATCTCTCAGATATCAACTATTCAACTTTTTTTTTTTTCCTGCAGTTTAGGGGAGTACATTTCACAAGCTAGGGATAATATAAAAATAATAATAATAAAAATATTATTATAATTTAATAAATTATTGGATAAATATTAATAAATAATAAATAATTTATTATTAATAATAATAATAACTCTAGGGATCAATAGTTATTGAGATTTAGGTCTATAAGTCACTTTAATATATTTGAAAGGTTTGACCTAAAAATTGTAATTGTAAAAATAAAATGTTTGATAATTTGAACAATCATATGACCCTAATAGTTGGCTAAACATTGCACATAGAACAATTTGTGGTTAAAAAGGATGAAATTTGCTATATTGGGAAGTAAAGCTCCCCTGTTTGTTCTTAGTGGAGTTAAGAACTCGTGGCTCATTTTTCTACTCTATGTTCCACTGTTTCTATAGTACGTTATAGTTACATAGGGGTTAACATATATAAGTAACATATATAGTTACAAGATGGGTCTCTACAGAAAAGGTAGATGACAGTAGAACTTTCAGAATTGTTTCCTACTGTGTAAGCATGTAGTTCAAGTAAATTGAATTTTAAAAAAGATTGCACAAAAATGTTAAGTTTAAGTTTGAGCTTCACTATAAATATTTCCTTTATGTTCAGCATAAAAATTCTTGTTTGAAGAAGTAGGTAAAATTCAACACAAATGTACATCATCATTAAGGACAACACATTCTACTCCTGTGACAACTAATGAATTTTTCCTGTCCAATAACCTTTTATTAAATTAAATTAACAATAGAGCTATGTTGAAGATAGGGAAGATCTGCATTTTGAAAAGTTTCCCATACTCTAGGGCTATAATCACTAAATAAATAAGTAAAAATAACCATCCACATGGAAATAATAGAAGATTCAGAAACAGCTCCATGAAACTCTAATTCCATAACACCTCTTCTGAATTCATTACACTTTTCTGATACGAAAGAAACAGAATGACACTGCAAGAGAAAATTTAAGATTCTTAACATAGGAATCGGGGTGGAACAGAAAATGCAGGATTGTATCTTATTTTATTTACTTTCTGCTGTAGTGGATAAATTGTGTGCTAGTCCCATGTTTGCCTTTGACTTTCATATCTGAAATTGAAAATTCCATTAAAAATGGCAGTAAGCAAAAAAGACAGGAAAATATTTTTTGTGAGCTCACAATTCAGAACTTTTGCAAACTTAATATTTCAAAGTTTTTCCAATAATTTTTCTAACAATTTATTGATATTCTTCATCTAAAAATAAGATTGGTTACATTTCAAAAAGAAGTGCATAATTAAAACACTAAATATGTAATTTTAATTGTAGGAATACAATGTTTTTAATGCTTCTAATACTGCTTAAAGAAGTTATTTTGTATTGGTTTTACAGTCCATTTGTTTCATGCTCTTTCACTATGCTTTCCTACAACACACATACAACAGCATTGAACTCATTTCAATTTTTACAACACTGTAAAATTGTTCCTGCATTTTCTTATTATCTGAGATGATGGACTAATTAGAAGCAGTCAAGGTTACGTCTAGGTGTTCAAGTAAAAAATGGTTCTAATTGCCCCGAGACTGAGGATAATTCAATTACAAATCTTTTCAATTTGATTCATTCCTTTCTTCCTAACGAAGGATTATGTTGATGGGTTTCAGGTAATGGAACTGGGTGGCTTAGGAGGGGCATTAAAACATCCTTCCAGCTTTAACTAATGTGATTAAGATTTATGAAGTTTATTTTTCTTCTTAAAATCTTATAGAGGTCAAGTACTCATGTGATTCCTTTGGAGCAGTAGTTGAGAAGTTGGTTAAGTTAAGGACAGGGTAATAATCTCTTGAAATGTGCTCATTAGCTCTAAAAAAGATTTGAAAAAGTTGTTTCCCACATCACAAAACCTTAGTTAATAATTGAAAAGAGAAAAAAAAATGGCATAATACTTTCCAAGTCCTTAATTACTGATTCTTGGTGTAGGATTGCTTATTGGATAACACCTTGTTATCTGTTCACAATTCCATGATCATTACTGGATAGAGTCAGGTTTGACAAATATTTTGAAGTTGAGTTCAAACCTTTGCCCTGTCAGTAATCTAAACTGAACTAGATACCTACTGAGCTTGCAAGAAAAGTTACCGTTACAAATGAGGAGAGGAAATAATTTATTTTTAAGTAATAATAATTTAAAAATCTCTCCTTTATTATTAGAAAATTTTATCTGTTGTATGTTTTACTCATTTTATATTTATATACTAATTTGTGTCCTTTTGCTTTACACAATCAAATTTGATTGTAATTTGTAATAGAAAATGCAGTAACTTACACCTTTAAAATACTTCTATGATATGGTTCTTAGCAGTAATCTTGGGTTTGACATTTTTGAGAAAGCGTCAATCAAACTCTCAGTGTCCACATAAATCAGATCATGTCAGAAAATGTGCCTACACACTTTGGAACATGGGAAACATCCTTGAGAATATCCATAAACATAATGGATAGATTGTTAGGTCCATTTTTAGTTTTGGATATACCTTTACCACCACTGAAGCTGGAGACACACTAGAAGAGCAGGGGATTCCTGCAGAGATCTCTGCCATTTTAACAGATGCAACCATGTTCAAATTTGTAATTCATTTATGTGTTCATGTTTGCTTGTTTACTGCCATGCAATTTATTAAATGTCTCAGCAGCCAAAAGGTTTATGGAGCAAAATTTTCACTAATGAATGAGAATATATTGCTGAAAATATATGGCTAAACACCTGGTAAGTACTGATTTTAAATGCTTAGATAAATGGACAATATTTTTAAAATCTGTTGAGGTTTCACATGTAGGAAAAAAGCAACAAAAAGCAGAGAGAGAGCGAAAGAGAGACCACTCCAATTTCTGCCAAGTAAAAATAAATAAATAAATAAATAAATAAATAAATAAGAAATTATACCAGATTTGCCTCTTGTAATGTATTCAGTATTGGAGCCCGTTTTATTTGTAGAGTATTTGAAAATATAAAAGAAAAATAATCATTTGATTCACACTCTAGTACAAGGAAATGGTTGCAACCAGTTCATCTTTGTTCTTTAATTTGATACATTCTGCCTGCCAAGAGGTTAACATGTATTTATATATATATATATATATACATACATATATATTACAATTACACAACACTTGTAGATGTTAAGTAGGTGCAACTTATTTGTTTGGGGTGATTAGTTTGCCTCTCAGCTGCTTGCTGAGAGTACACAGCACATATTGGTAACACTTTTCTTAAGTATTGTGCAATGGTGAGAGTGGCCATAACACCTATGTGTAGTATGATACTTTTCAGTCACTACTTTGAAATTTAATATATCTACTTATGAGGCATTTGCATTTTTGTATTACTAATTTTATTCAGGAAGAGAATATTAAAAAGTAGTGCAACTACCTCCCTTACAAAGGCATTTCTGCTGTGAGAATTCTCTTGATGTAAGATCTCCAAGTAGGACTTTTCAGAGCCCTTTACTTTGTTGTGTGGCTTTGTGGAAGAGAGAGCTTTAAGAGCTTAATCTCATTTAAAACTTATGCTCATTCAAAATTTCTATCAAAATAAAGCATTTACAGGAGTATTTCACCAGTCAAAGTCTTACTTCTGGTCACAGGGTTAAATCTTGGACCCAGTAAAGAGCATGGAAATGATAAAACTTCCAGTAAAAATTCTGGACTTCAGATAACACACATCTTACAGTGCTGCTCTGAGTAGGTTTTTCCCATCTTCCCATGCACTTGTTCATTTTTATCTAAAAATTAGCCAGCTCATTGTAAGCCAAACCAGTCAAGTACTGATATCTTTGCTTAATTATTCCTATCTAAGGAATTCATGCTTATGATCCATTTTGACTTATACAGAGTCTTTGCATTAATTAAATTCACTTCAAACTAAAGTTATTCTACTTGACTGTATAAATGTGCCTTAATTACATGAATAGAACTATAGCCAGATCCTTGAATCAGTGTGGATTAAAACATCATTTCACAGCCAAACAGAAACATGTTCCCAATCACTGCACTTGAATTATTGTTATGTAGCTTGGGGCTTGTATTAAAATCACTGAATAATTGCAATCAGATTATTATAATCAAGTACAGGAGCAGTAATTACAGGTTACAGTCATTTTAAGCTGCCCTGGAAGTCCCATATACTGATCATATGCATATTAAAAGTTTATGTTAGTGATAAAATTAATGAACAGGATTGTAAGCTCCTGTCTTTGAGATAGGTGTCAAGTATCTTACTGTGGAGGGAGTTGTATTTTGCATAGCAAGGACATCCATCTGATTTACATGATTTTTGTGCTCACATCAGAAAGCTATCAACAAAAAGGGGGGAGGAGACAACATCATCTACTTTAAGAATAATCTGCTACTATACTCAATCTAAATTTAAGATTACTGCTTAAAGATTTTATCATTTCCTGTTGTAAGATTTTGCCAGGAGCATCATTTATACTTTTTTCACCAATAACACAAGTAGAATTGTGAAAAATAAATAGATAAATAAATATTAAACTTTGTCAACACGAGGGCATTACAGACATAAAGATTTATTTCTATGTGTTTTTGGAGGACAGCATGGAAGGGAAATTAATTTAGGACAGGGAAGAATGAGTATTAAAAGATAACTTTTCCAACCTGCTTCATATGGTCTTGTCTTGCAAAGGACATAACATAAAAGGTATTTTCAGAGACCTATATTAAAAACAAAAATCTGTGCCATCTCAATCTTCTGATTAAAAGGCAAAAACCTTATGTGTTTATGTGTTTAACTGTAAAAATCTTTTACTTGAACAATGAATATGGAATATTAGATATGAATTGGATTGTGATGGTCTGGGTCTGAAATTGGACCCTGAATCTGAAAGAAGCATGAGCAATCTAAGGGTTTCTCATCACAGAAAGATGTCTTATGAAGTTGTTTTCCAAACACAGAATTACTTTATTATAGTTTTGCAAGAAAATGGGATCATAAATGCAAGAAGAATAGCAAGTGTAAACACAGAGAACATTCATATGGAGCATGGTAAGAAACACAATGGTAAAGGTATCATGCACAGATCTCAAAGGAGAATTTTCTGAGGGCCTTTTTTCAGACACAGCACAGGGGACAAATTTATGACAGTTAAATGTGAATGAACAAGAAAATTACATTTGAAAGCACTAGACAGACCACCAAACTACTCCATTGCCAGCCTCACAGACTTTCTACAGCCACCACCACAGCCAGATAAAAGATCAACCAGACACACAAATGCTTCTGGAAAACTGCATGCTATGGCTCAGCATCTGGGCTGAAAAGCTGTCAGGTTCACTCTCTGGGTACCCAAAGTGGCTGGATCAGATGCTAGACCAGGTAGAAAGAGAGTGGGCAGCATGACAGGGGTTGCTCAACAGTCTTCGGCAGAAGGAAGTGTGGTGCCAAGTGTACAGAGAAACTGCAGACCAACCACTGAGGATTAGAAAAGATAGCCACTAAAGACAGTCACTGAAGATAGCCACTGAAGAAAGCCACTGAAGATAACCATTGAAGTCTGTAAGCACCAATTCTGCAGGTTTGCTAAGCAAGAAATATACATCTGTTCAATTACTGAGATCTAGGAGCTTAATGAAAATCCAGCAACCTTACCTTCTAGAATCTCAGGAGAGGTTCAGGAGTCCTGGAAGCCCAGCTTTCACCAGCTTAAAAGTGTATTGTTTACAGCTGTGGCCACTACTAGATGTTTCCCTGGGAAATGTGAGAATGGTTGACAACTGTTGTTTGCTCTGCTCATCATGGATGATTTTCCCAACCTCCATGAGTAAATGGGTTGTCCTGAATAGCAGGAAGGATTATGCACTTTCTGTGTGGTATTTGAAGAGGGATAAAAATGGATAAATGAACAACAAAAAAAAAAATGAACAACACACTTCACAGAATTCTTCTCTAACAAAGCTGCCCAGCAAAAGCATCATCACATGGTAGTGTACAGCATCACCATTCATGAAACATACCCCAGTGAAAAGGACAGACGGGCTTTCGCTTGCAAAGTATAATAAGATCAATTATTTACACAAAAAATGTTGACACTTCACTTCATCCCTATAGCACAAATACAAATGTTATGTTTATCTCCAAGAAACTCACTCTGGAAAAATTATGTCTGTAAGAAGTTGGTTTGGGGAAAAAAAAAAAAAATAAAGGATAAGCCTAAAAGTTTAAGCTATCAGGAATGTTCCCATAGTGTAAATAATCATAGTTTTAATAGTGTTGATGTACACATACAGCTGCAGAGAAAAAGTATTGCTTTCATCTCATGCAGCATCAACATCTATCTAGAAAAAGTTGATGCACACACACACTGCTGGGCAGATCATCTGATGGTGGGTTTGGCAGAGACCTGAAAGCTTCTAGCAACAGGAAAGGAAGGTTTTGGTTTGTTCTCTGTTGTGGAGTTGCTGCTTGTTTCCTTCTAAAAGAAAAATGGTTTGCAAACCATTTGGTGAAATTCTTAGAAAGCGATATTTTGATAAGCAAACTTTTGAACATGAATGCCTCATTCATAGATATTGGGCTTATCATTTTTGAGCTTATCAATTTTGCCCACAGACAGGTCTTCTTTTCTACCTTTCCATTTCTACTTCCCTTGCACACATTTTACAGGTACTTGCAGTCCTCAAAAAGTGGATGTCTGAAATTTTCCTGCCTCTGTCAGACAGAAGCGGAGTTGGTGATTTGGTTTTGTACCATCATTAGGGTGCCTGCTCAACAGTGCCACTTTTCTTTGCAGTTGCTTGAGGCTTCATGGATCATGCTTGTACTTTAAGGCAAAAACGGGTGAAGACAGACATGCAAAGAACAATTGTTTTCAGAAGCAGGAAAAAAAATATAACTCCAGTTAACCCATTCAAAATATGTTGATGGGAGAAAAATCTCTCTGACACTCCATATTTTTTTAGAAGAAAATAAAAGATAAATTTCCAAGAATAAATCACAGATAATACATTTCAATATTTTTAAGGAAATTTTATATGTGCACTTTCCTGAATATCAATTTTGGGAAAATGTTGGGTGCTGCACAACCAATATTACATGGGTACTACATTTTGTATATGTGCATGTAATTTGAGTTGCTTTTTGGCCAAATATATGCAAAGTAACCATGATCACATGCATTTAGAAAACAATTAAAATATAGCTCCACTGGAGGTGTGAAAAAATCTGAAGAAAACCTCAGTACAATGGGCACCATGAGAAAAGAGCCCTAGTAAAATTCATCACTAATTTTATACATTTTATACAAATGTATATAAACATTTGTTTATATTGTATATACATATTTTTATATCATTTTATAGAAATTTTAAAAATCCTCAAGCAGTTCCTCTTTAAACTAGCTGAAGATAAAATGATAATTTTTTTGATCAGATTATGGCATCATATTATGACGACAAAAGAGATTTTACTAGTGATATAGAACTTTGGTCCTAATAAATTTTGTAAGAATAAAATGAGTTAAACTGGAACTAATTTCTAGAGAACACAAAGGTATCAGAGGGTCCTGGTCCTGGAAATTATGTATATCTATTATATTTAAGAAAAGATTATGAAATTGTACTAAAGTATGTCTACAACTGTCTAGTGATGGGATTTCTTTGGCTTCTGAAAAATAGTTTAGGTCTAGGATGCATTCATAATGCCTTTACTTCCTTTGAAACAATGTTGATTAATAACCAAGTAAATAACAGGGAAAAAAAAAACAAAAAACAAAAAACACGGATATTTAATTGCAAGGTACTGACATCCTTTTGTGGGGTGTTTTCATTGAGGATCCCACAAGGATGTTGAGAGGCTGCCTTGTGATACAGTTGAATCAGTGATACAACAGAGTTCAATATGATATTATAGAACTTCCAAATTTAAACTGAATACTGAAACCAAATTCAATGAACATTACTTATTTTTCACCAGATGTCCATGTAAATCCTTAGGCTTACTGCCTATGCAATAACATTTTGTTTATGGATCATTATGCAGACAGGGTGCCATAAGAATTAGAGATTCTAAGTTTAAAGAACTGAAAGTTAAAACTGTATGGTTAATGGAAAGCATGTGAATGACATGACTATGCCTAAGTGAAACCCGGAATTCAGAGCTATTAAGAATATCAGGCTAACTTGAAGCCAGAATGACGAACACATTCTCCAATGTTACCCTTCTCCCCACAGTCTCCCTCCTGGCCATCAGCCACAATTCCAGCATCTCACAAGCATAGAAGGTGCTCTTTCACCTGACACAGTCCTTCCGGAGCTGTTCTACTCACACACTGAGCTTTAGCTCTCCCAGCCTATGAGCATCACAGAAACGGTTAAAAATAAATAAGTAAATGGGATGGCATGGTCCAATATTTATGTACTCCTTGGCTTTGTAGCAGAAAAATGTTAATTACCTCTGAATTTGGTAAATCTTTTTAATCTTTTTTTTTTTTTTTTTTTAACAGCTTCTTTTTCTCCTTAATGTTACCTCAATCCTATTGCTTTAAACTCCACTTGTATTCACTGTAAAATTATTGATTTATTTACTTTTAAGCTTGTAGCAATGATGCTTTTGAAGAAGCTGACCATCAGATTTCATGTTTTAGGTGTGAATTCCTGAAACCTGAGTAAATATAAGATCCTTTCCTCACAGTACCTTTTTGTCCATAGCAGCACAATAAGGACATGCTCCATCCTCTCCAGCCTCAACTTTGTGAAAACAGACTACAGAAATCAGCTGTGTTGTCACCTCCACTTTGGGTGCTTGTAATGTTAAAAGGATACATTCTCCAAATGCACACACATTTGTGCGCATTTATACTCCACTGGCACCTTTCTTCAACACTTTCTTCATTTTTGACCAATACCTAGTTCTCATCCTAACATTGACACCTTGATCATGAAAACATGGTTTTGTATTTATGACGCTTACATGTAGTACAAGATGTCAGTAGTTCTTCACTATGTTCTATTTCAGCAGGAGCTAGAGCACTTTCATGTCTAGACCACAAAATAATACATCTTAGAGTTTACATTCAAGAGCAGGCCTAAGCAACCTGCTGTCTTTAGATTAGAAAATTGCCCCCAGTTATATAGTAAAATTATGATGATGATTCCACTTTAAAAATTGAAATTGCATATCTAGCAAGTAAACCTTGTATTTTATTTTATTTTATTTTATTTTATTTATTTTATTTTATTATTTATTTTATTTTATTTTAAACATAAAGAATCATATTGATAGATCTTTTTTTATCAGGGAACTAATTAAATGTTGACAGCATTCTTCTTATAGACTGTGGTGATCAGTTGTTATATTAAATATAAAGTGTCCTTTAACACAACAATAAAATCGACTAAGAATTAGCTCTGCCACTCAAAACAATGATGGGGGAGGGAAGGAAAGATCACCAGAATAAAGACAAGATTTTAGGGAAAATATTAAAAACCATACCACTGGTGTATCTCTAACAACTTTGGTCTTCTAATGTTTCAGTGTTTTCAGTGCAGTAAACAACAACTAAAATTAGCACAATAATTTGGTTATGTATAAAGATGGTGTAAAAAGAACAAGCGGAAAAACTCAGCAGAACGAGGTTCACAATGAATCTGAGTACTACTGATTAACATTAGTTTTTGAAATGTTAATTAGTTTTACACTTAACAGCTTGTCATTGTCTAAAAGGGCATAGGAGCAAACCTTCCAGAATGAAGGCTGAGGAGTTTTTAACTCCTTGGTGACAGGAATTAGCACACATTCCTTTGCTATCAATAGCACTAAGAACAGACAAAAATTAATTAGCTTTGGTGATCAGTAAGATAAAAGAATGTAAGTATATGAATTATATGAAGAATATGAAGTTAGAAATAACAAGAATGAAGGAAATATTAAGTAAATTAAGATGTATGAAGTACTTACTGTCCATAAGCTACTACCATTTCCCTTATCAGGACTGAGAACTTTCCAAAATTATGAAATTATCTCCCTATAAGAATGATGCCTAACAATGTCTACAATTGCTTTACTCATTTAAGTGTGACTTTATGGCACATTAAAAACTGAGATATATGTAAAATTGAAGGACGTAGAAGGGATTAGATAATAGTGATGCAGAAATATGTTTATTCATTATATTTTTAATTGCTTAAGACTTTTGGGTGAAGGGGAGAAGGCACTAAACATATTTTTTTCATATTTTTCTACTTTTTCAATGAACACACCACAAAAGAAAAAGGTTGGGGACTCAGTAACATTTACTGTTGAGCATCATACACAGCCCCCAAGGTAGCTAATAATGCCTCAGATTTTAGTTTAGAGATTTGTGGGCCAAATGTGAACAATCGCAGATCTGGGAAGCACAGACAGCCCATCTGGCTGTTCACAAAGACCAGTGATGATGCAGAGTGTGTAGTGCTGATCTATCTTCATTGCCCCAAAAGTTACTCGCCTTGGCCAGTCTGTTGCATCCCTGGAGCATGCTGTGTTGCTGCCAATTTCTCATGTGTTTCTGAAGGCTTGCTTCTCCCAGCCTGTAAGTAGAGCAAAATTCCTGTGCTTCAAGTTCATGTATATCTTTTCAGCTACCAGAGAAGTGCAAAAATGCAATGCTAAATTTGAATTAGACAAACCCATAAACACCCCATTTAGATTTCAGGTTGGCCACCAAGCTCCGAGAACTTGGCAAAGCAACACAGCATCCTCCCACTGTGCTATGGGAGTGATATCCTGTCATGTGGAAGTAGTCTTGGCTTGTCCCTGTAGTTTGCTGAACACCTTTCTAGATTATTGCAATTTGCAGCATTTGACAGATTTAAGCAAAAATAGAAATTCTTTTACTGGTGCAAGTTTCTGTGTGAAGACTTCAACTAGTTTCACTTTGCAGACAGGCCAAATTGTTTCTAAATGTAGAGTTTGGATAGGAAAGGATTTTCTATTTTCTTTCATTTTGATGTTTTTATGAGGGGGATGTTCTGGTAGTGGCTATACTTTAATGAAAAATACTGTCTATCCCATTATTTTTATTCAATCATTTATTTATTTATTGTTAGATGTCGTCCCACCTCCCATAAGGTTTTGCAATTAGTAAGTTGCAAGTGAACTTTTGCTAAATTTAAAATACTTAATTATGGAACTTGGTGTCCCTGCAAATACTCTCATCTCAATTCCTTCTTTTCCCAGAAAAATAATCTAAGAGAAGAGTGACACATAATCTAAATTATATCAGGATATGAAATATTTTTATTTAAAATATGAAATGAAGAAAAAGTTAACTGTACTCTGTTTACAAGCCTTAAAAATTTCAAGTCTTTTTTCTGCTGCATGCACATCGTCAAAAAAAAAAAAAAAAAAAAAAAAAAAGGAAAAGTCTTTAGAAAGTGCAGAAGCTGCATTATCTATGTACAATGTGGTTATAATACCACATTGGTCAGCAACTATAATGTAAAAGGTAAGAGTTTTATATGCTTCTCAGAACTATAAAGGAAGTGTGAGTGGATTTTAAACATTTTGATTAGCACCACAAAGATTTTAATGCTTTATTTAAACAGTTTGCTATAGGGCAAACACATTTGGTAGACAAGTAAAATGAAAGCATGGGCATCAGTTTCCCTGTTTTCTATTAAGTAATGTTGCGAAGTAAGCAGAAGTTGGACTCAGATATCAGATAATTATCTCCACACTATGTGTCACAGTAAATAATTTTAATTGGTTTAACTTCAGGGACCATTACTGGCCTAATTAGAAACATGAAAAGGCTACAAGTATTAGGAAATATCCTGAAGGAATGAGAACATTAGCAATTCTGTCAAGCCATTTTTAAAATAGTACACAGTAGCAGGCACATTTCAGTAAAAGGCAGATTACTTGAAAGGTGCCTTTATGAAAACAGTACTTGTGGGTTTGTAATAAGAGAAGTCGATGGGTAAGCACAGAGATTTTGTAATGCTTGACATCTATTACTACTGTTAGAGATACACTGGTCTTATTCTGATTACTGTTTTTGAAGACACAGGTTCCTTTTGTGCTGTGCAAGAGTTCTGAGAGCTTGGGGGATGTGGGGAAGCAGGAAGACTCCCCATGGCATGCAAGCTCAGTTGGTTAAGAGGAGAAAAATAAAAATGGGGAAAATAAATAAATAAATAAATAGAAAGCAGGTTGTGTGGAGTTTGGAAGTGTAGGAAGTTTGGAGGATTTTAATCAAAAATATCTGTCAGCTTCTTCAGTGCCTCAGTAGAGGTATATAAGTATGACTTTGGGGCTTTTCACTCTCCATCTCTCTCTCAAGTTTTTGGATCTTCCATGAGTGTTCACACTCCAAATCTTCAAATGATATCATGAGGTAGCGATTGTGCCTGCTTGTTTACGCACTTCAGAGCTTTGTGTGCCTGAAGCAAGTTTTAAAATGTCCTAGCCTCTGTGTGAAGTCCTTATAGCTCTTTAACTCATTTGTCACTGAAAGCCAATGAACAAACACTGGTACGCGCAAGAGGAATTATTTAATAGATCTCAGATCTCAGTACTATATCCACTCTTGCAAGAGCCCAGATGGAGAACTTTACTCCATCAGCACTGAATGGGGCTTCTGTAAAGGTTACAAAATAAAATTGGGTCATTGCCCATTGTTTTGCCAAACTTTGGATTTGCTCAGCCACTTCACTTGATTTCACAGAATCATAGAATCACAGAATGGTTTGAGTTGGAGGGGACCTTAAAGCTTATCTCATTCCACCACCCTGCCATGGTGGCGGGGCAGGGACACCTCCCACCAGATCAGGTTGCCCAAAGCCCCATCCAGGCTGGCCTTAGGCACCTCCAGGGGTGAGGCATCATTTGCCTAGTTGTCCTGCTTCCTTAGTGTGTATTAGTCACTTAGAGTATTTCTGGGGCTTACTTGCTTTTCAGATGTGACAGAGTCACCGAATGAATTGCAATTGTACATTTTGGAGTCTGGACTAGGTAAATGAGGGAAAACATGCTAATGAATAAAATTGAATACAGAAGTTGCTGCCTAATCCAGACAAATTATTCATTCTGGTCCCCTTTCCTGCAATATTTCGTACAATACGCCTGAGGTGGTGCAAGAAATAATACAGGGGAAATTTTTTTATGACAACCTTAGGGAAAATCAGTGTTATGCTCCTTGTTTACCAAATGAGGAAGGGTTGGGAAGGAGGCACAGAGGTGGGGACAGCCGACCACCTAGGGTGTTTTACTTCTGGAGAACAAGGTAAAGGATTTAAACAGCCCATGCTGTTTGAAGGGTTGATCAACACTTGCCACCACTACAGCAAAGGGTGCTTTTATTGATATTTATATGAATATCTCAAGGTATGCAGATGTAAAATATACATATAATCTTTTCTCTGTTAATCTCTATTCTACTGTTAACCTGTGGGAATTCACAAACATAGCTGAAAATAAGTTTCCAGTGTTGCTCGTCTAAATCTTAATAATATTCAATGTCAATTTGTTCTATAAGCTGTGTACCACCTAATGAGATAACTCCTTTTGTATTTTTATCTAGTTTCAGTGAGCTTTATTTTGTTCTCATAGAAAAAGAGCTTAGTCTACCTCTTTTGTAACTTTGCTTTGTCAGGTTTTTCCTGTCCCCTGCTAAACCTACCAATTTAAATTCTCACAGACTGTCTGCACAATATAGCTTTGTTCTGCCCAAGCTCTTCTTTGCCTACCTCTAAATCATACATTAGAGAGCCATCATCACGACACCAAATGTATTATATTAAAGTACATCCTTTTCCACTGAACATTATTTTTATTTTATATTCTGTTCCTTCTGTAGTATCATTTGGTTTATGTTTTTTGAGGAGCATTGCTTATTGAACAAAAGCTGGCATTGATTCAGTCAGTGTTTTTCTGGTGGAAGAGCTCTTACTGCGCTTAAAATGTGAAAAAGGCCAATAGATAATGCATACAATACAAACATAACTTGATCTAGTACTTTGGTGTGGACGTGATGAAACTCATGAAACTGCTGAAATTGTGAGTTGCTTTAGGTAGTGAATGCATGAGCACTGTAACGAGTGCCGATTTTCTCAAAATATTATCTCGAATATACCAGCATTGTCACATAAGACAGAGTAAAGAATTTCAGCAAAAAATGGCTTTTTGCTACTGATTAGTTTTCTAGCTCTGTTTTCTGAAATGTTTAAATGCTACCTGATATGTTTTTGTTACTTAACCTAAAAAGTTACTGTAACAGCAGAGGTTAGAAGTACACAATAAGGTAATTTTGGATATATAATAAAAGCATCAGAAGAGTTTCTCAGTGGCAACACAGTCATCTTCTAAGAAGGAAGGTGTTTTAATGGCAAGGTCAGGATCCGGCCTTAGCTAGTATTTTCAAGTGAGACCAAATTTCCCTTCATTTTGCCAATCCAGTGCTTCACTGTCAAGAATTCAGTTTTGATTCTGTGTATCCTTAATAGTTGAGGATAACATTGCTCATAAAAGAAGGTTCATCTGGGGACCATTCCCTAGGACATTATTTAAATTCAAAGTTTAGCCTCTGCTCTGTCTTTGTCTTAAGAAACTGTTTGCCATTTTGAAATCTTTGCTAAAGTATGGAAAAAAAAAAAAAAAAGAAAAAAAAAAAAGTTGTATCTTGGGAGGAATTATCTTTCTGCCAAATCAGAGTAATTCTTGGAGTCCACTGTAGACCATATCATGCCTATGTGTTAGTTGTGGGACTTGTTAAAGTATGATGAAACATAGAAGGGATTAAATAAATAAATAAATAAAAATAAAGCATGAGTGAATGTGATATCTATCTTTTTCCTCTTAAGAAACTTTGTCAAGTATCCTAGATTATACTCTTCCCCACCTTGAATTTCACCATATCTTTCAGAGATGCTGCTGAATAAATGAAGATTAATAATAATAATAATAATAATAAATAATTATTAATAATAATTATTAATATTGTTAATAATTATATTATTATTATTATTATTATTATTATTATTATTATTATTATTATTATTATTATTATTATTATTATTATTTTATTATATAGTCTTGATGGCAAAAAAGAAAATATGTTTTCACCACCTTTATAAGTTTAGAATTGTATTTGAACTTTTTCTCCTTTCCAAAAAATGCACTAAGAATTTGCAGTGATTATTTTATTCTCTACCTTCTTGTCTAAGTTTCATTAATGTGGGATTGTTTATTTCATTTATATTTTACTGGCTTGCATCTGTGAGTAATTCTGCATTTTCAGTCTATTTTTTTTCAAATAATGTAGAGCTGAATCAGAGTTTATATCTTTGACTATCTCCAAGTTTCTTTATCTGTCCAAGGCAGCAGGTTTCTTATTTGACAGCCTTATAATTACAGAAGAAGCTGCATACTAATGATTCAGTGCTTACATAAACAACTGGCCTTGGAGAAATCTAATGAACTAACTTGCAGGATTTGATTTTGCCTAATTAAATGTAAATAATGTTTAATGTTGTATGTGACAGGATTTCTGTGGAAACTTATGGAGTTTTTTATGTAACCCAAGTGCTGATATGAATTCAGAGTGAGGGCCATGAGGAATGTTATGAAATTGCACGTCATGTTTTGTTTTCAATAGTTATACACCTACTGTGCATAAGCATGTGGCAAACTGAACTTTCTCAAATCTGGCAATCTATGAGCATATCATTTGAATCAGAATCACCTGGGTATCAATTAAAAACATTTATTCAACGTTTATCTTCTTTCAGCCTTTCAACAATATTATGTTTCAGCAACCTGAAATGTATTTGATCATTAGATACAATAGATTCAAAACAGGTGAAGTTAGATCATCAGTTGCTGGGACTCAGTTCCATTGTAAATGGACATTTCATAAGTACAATTCACAGTAACATGTAATTTACTTTTGTCACCAACAGTGGTAAGTTGATTTATCTGAGACAATTAATCCACTTTAAAACTACTATTTACAGTATGTGTGTGCATATACCTGTTTGTGAATGTGTATATATGAATTCATTAGAGTGTTGCTAATGTGTGCTGATATTCTGAACATCCCTTTAAAATAAATTTTAATAGTTCTACATGAGGATTTAAAACCCTATGAAACATGTTTTTTCAATTGAAATGGAAACAGTTTTATAACATAGGTGGTATAAGTTTTCACATGTCATATGAACTTGTTTGTAATACAAGTTAGTAATCCAGAAGGATGGAACTAGTAACCTCTTGGAAAAGAAAACAGCAGATATTTTTATTCCAGTCTGGACTGCTCCATGTGGTGTCTGTGTAATTTGGGTAATTACATCATAACTGACCTGCCAGACTGTCTAGGAATATATACACCTCAAATTCCTTATTTCTATAAATACTTTTTTAGAGGAATAAAACAGTTAAGGTTTTTGTCTGGAATCATAGCCTAGAGAAGGCTAGTCTTCATTCAGCCAACTGAATGACCTATCAATAATAGAATAAGGCCATTACTTGAGGAAGATACCTTGGAATAGATCATGGGAAATGGCATCCAGTGGCCATTATCTTTTACCATTATCTTTTTCCCCTCCTTACCTTTCCACTCCTTGGGAATCTTCTAATGAAACCACACAACTAAATCATGACAAGATACTGAATGGGAGAACAAGCATTGTCAACCAGAGAAGAATAAGGGTAAGATGGGTAGCACATGAACATGAATGCGTTTGTCCTACATATATATATATATATATATGTAGGACATATATATATGGGTGTATACATATATAGTATATATATGTATATACATATATACATATATATAGTATATATATATACGTATATATACACATATATATGTGTGTATATATATATATACATATATATATGTATGTGTATGTATATGTATGTGTATATATATATATATATATGTATGTAAATCCTAATAAACGCAGAGCATTTTTGAATGCATTAAGCCACATCTGTAAAATTGTCAGGGTTTCCCTTACAATGGTACAATGGTAAGTGTTCATATATCTGTCTGTGATAGCAAACATTTAAACGAATATGCTGTCATTCCATGGACAAGTTTTAGGGGTTAAAAACAAGAAAAAAAGCCTTCAAAAATTGGTCCTCACACAAGAATCTAAACAAGACCAAGTTTTGAGTGTTGCTTCAGGAATGTCTGCAAGTATTACTGTTAAAAGAAAAACCTTGACTATTTCAAAACCATGCTGCTTCTCAGTCAGGCTCAACACAGAACACATACTTTGTATTTTAGTCCTGTGTTCTGCCTTATGCCAATGTAGTCCAAGCAGATGTTCTCAAATATATGGAATTTATTTTCATTGGGTGTACTATTGAAATTGTTGGATTAAAATAGATTTTACGGTATTGTTATACATACATGAGGTCAAAGACAGGTTCAATGCATCTTCATTTTTTTGATTAATCCCAACTTGATTATTTTTAAGGATGAGTTCAGGGGAGTCACTGCTAGCATATTTTGTATCTTTTGGTTGCTCTGGTTGCTTTGTGTTCTTGAAGGCAGGTCAGGCAGGTAAAAATCAGTAGAAAAACCTTTACCTAAATGGTATTAATGATATAATATTTTTGAATGAAACTAATATTTGTTGTTCAAAAAGGAAAACTGATAACTTACATGGAGAGTGTTCAGCTCCCATCTTCATTTTTCCTGTACAGTAATTACTTTTTTTTTTTTTTTTTTAATGGGGTAGTGCTATCACAATAGTTCTATTGCCCTCAGTTTTAAGACTGCATTTTGACTTTTTTAATCATTTTGTTATTTATTCCATATAATAAGATTTATTTATTTATTTATTTTAATTTTATTGTTTATATATTAATTTCTACTTGAACTTTCTTTCAGAAAGAGAGCTAAAATCTACTCTTAGTTATGGAGATTTGGTTTTATTTATTTTTGCATTTTCCTCCTTACTCTCACTTCACTGCACTGAGTTTCCATTAACTTTCCATTCTAAGTACAAGTGCTGATGAGTGCATGAGTAAAACTGAGTTACAGACCCAATGATATGGAAAGCTGAATTAGATCTTCAGTAATACCTTCAAAGATGTACGCAGTAAGACACATTTGCTTTGTGGGCAATAATCCTGGAAAGCCACAGAGAACTGAGTTTCCCCTTCCCCTTCCCCTTCCCCTTCCCCTTCCCCTTCCCCTCCCCCTTCTCCTTCCCCTCCCCCTTCCCCCTCCCCTTTCCCTTTCCTATTGTATATCCCATACTATTCTCATTGTATAACTATTATCCAATGAATTGGACAAATGAGAATGGGCTAACACTGTATGGAGATGAGATAGAACCCGTTAAAACTATTGCAATGAGAGTTAACATCTAGTTCTAGATATTCTTTTAATTTTCAATATATTATTTGTATTATATTACACTGTAAGAATGTGTATAAATAGGTTTGTCTGCAAAAGAAAAACTATTAAAAAAATACTATTTTTTTATGTGCCTTCTAATATTTCTAGCACTCATCGTAACTTTTTTGTCTTTCTTACTAACCATATTCAGAGTTTCATCTAGCCTTCAATATTTTAAATTCTAGAGTCACAAGAACACATTATAATTTTAAATCTTACAAACATAAATGAAACACACAGTACTATGAGTATGAAAGAATTCAGTTTGGTGGAATTCCCTAAATACTCAGTAAGGGACTTCTGATATGAAGTACTATTTCATGTGAATACACATTCAGACATACAGTGGAATACTGCTCAGACACTGTATGTCACTTTAAATCAGCTTAGAGCTTCTTCAACACCCTTAAATAGTAATGAAACTGAACATGCATGCAAGGCACCTTGCTTTGCCCTACAGCAACAGTAGTCACTGGTCTGCTTCTCGCCATTTGTTCCTCATTTAACCAGATTGCCACACCATTGGTGAACATGTTGTTAATAAGACCTTATGAGAAGTAGCTGGTTCAATACGAGGTATTAATCCTTGCACCCGGGATGAGAAGGTCTTCATCATAAGAGATTATTGTAGAAGTTCAGATCAGGATTAAGACTTGTCTTTGGCTTACAGTAAAGTGGTGGTGAGGTTTCAGTTTAAACTAATAACATGAGATTGAAAAGAGAAATTTGGGGAAGTAATTTGGAAAATTATTTATTTATGGTGCACAATTCTTTTGGATTCTTAATTTCTTTTGCATTTTAGTGTAAACTCTTTATAGGCCACGTAATATTATGCACTGGATTCCAAAATCACTGCAGCCAGTACAAACCCAGAGTCATATTATTTGCTTTAGTAAAGTTATTGCAGATTTACATCTACATGGGTGAGATCAGAGGCTGACCAATTATACTTAAGCTGATTGATAAAAACAACTTTGTCTCAGTTTTTTACTGATTGACTGAGTGGTTAATGCATTTTCATTGTGTTGATATTGCCTAGTTTCACTTTGTAATGCATATCTATTCAGAGTGGAAATGGTTAAATATGAAGAAGCCAGGTTATTACACATTTCAATTCCAGAGTCAAATATAAAAATTTCTATTATAGGGACAATTAATTACATCTCAAAATGGCAAATGTGCATCCTTGTCAGGTAGAGTGTACTCTGATGGCCTTTCCTCAAACACTGAATGTGGAGATTTGATCTCTTCTAATGGTGCTGAGAAAAGGGTAATTACGCTATGGTCAAAGCTAATTTGCTTTCTGCCAGATGAACTGTTGTATTTTATTGTACGCTGACATTTTAAAGTAATTACGGCACTGTTGACCTTAGACAATTCCAGTTGTATCGCTGTCTACAGCTGCAGCGTTCTACCTTTGGCTGGCAGACAGCGGCTGTAACGAGGTAATGACACGGACAAAGAGCACCATATGGGGCTCCTTTGAGATACACAAAGCCCAGTGAAAGGAAACAAGAAAATTTTAACATCATCATTACAGTCACACATTTTTACAACCCTAAAGGATCCCATCCCCCATCCCCACTCCTCCCTACACAAAATGCCTTAAATAGTTTATTTGCTTATATACTATATATCTGTGTGTTTCTCTTCTGTAAATGGCACTGTACATTAAGAAGAAAGAGGTCAGGTAGAACTGAATGTGACGGACTGGTCTTCCTCTGACACGAGTTCAAAGGCTAAAGACTATTGATTGAGATAAAAGCCTAGGTTCTTATCTAATGTTAAAGACACTCCTTGTTGTCTGAAAGCTGTGCACATAATTAGGCTGAAAGAAGAGCACTTCATCCAGAAAATCACTATAAACTGAGCTTCATTAAACGTAGATATTAGTTAATTCAAAGGAAAAAGTTATTTTTCATTGCTATATTTTAATGGGTTATGTCTGGTTGTCTTTTCTATGCTAAGAAATATAAACATGTGCAGAGTGCTTCCTGGTTAATGTATCCCTGATAGGACAGAAAAACAGATTACTATCACTTGCAGGGAGTAATGCCTTACTCTGTTGGAGGAAAAAAAAAGAAAAAAAGAAAAGAAAAAAAAAATGAAAAAAAAAAAAGAAAAGCAGGATATTGAACACAAGAATTTATTGTAGTGAAAAGATGGTAGAAAATGTAACTTTACTGTTATATTAAACAGTATAATATATATATAAACAGTAGGGAAATGTCCCTACTGTTTTGTGGCATGGTTAATAGAAATGTTCACTCTTTCAAAGCAGGCAACAGGATTTTACCTGTGTCATGTTCTGCAACTTACATGATAAATGTTAAGAGATAGTGGAAATGATTCCATTATTTTGAATTAGTTAATTTCCACTGGAGTTAGTTTTGTACAATGAGGCATTGTTAGAAACAGTGAGAAAAGGGAGATTACAATTGGCATGTGTCAGAAAAATTACATCTGAAGAAACAGGTTAGGCCAGCATTTAGTGTTGCTCTTGGCTCCCAGTTGATAATACCATTTCTTAGAAGTCTTGTTTTCAGTCTTGCACAGCTCATCTGGTTGTTTCTGAATACTACATAGAGAAATAGCCTATGCGTCCTAAAAGCCTATGTTTTGAGAACACCATCTCTGTATGAGAGGTTATGAAATGTGCATGGGGTTTTGAAAGTTAAACTTTGATGAAATATAGAATGGGCTGTTCCGTAACTCTGACTACTTCCTGAAAAGTTAGTTTTCTGGCCCAACAAGTTAGATGCAAGACCAGTATGGTTTCTAAATCAGTGCCCAATCTTTTGTTTTAATTCTGGTGTCCAGAATATGCATATCATGTTTTTCTGTTTTGGAGTACCGTGAAAAGACTTTTTGTTATTGTTTATTTTTCTCCTCTTGCATACTTCTGTTATCCTGCCTTAAAATAGAAACTCTGGTGGTGAATGAAACAAAGGCTGTCATTCTGCACATAAAGGGATTGTGTAATCAACTACCAGGAAAAACACCATCCCTGTATTTGAAAGATAGAATGACAGGGTGTATAGGCTGTGACAGCTGTTTTATCACAATGTTTTCTATAGGGATATTTTGCAAAACTGAATGAAGAGAAACCAAAAAGGAAATGATTAAAAGTAACCTGGAATTAAAAAAAAAAAAAAAAAAGTCTGTCAGTAACATTGTAGCATGATACTGTAAGGTTTCAAGAGTGAGATAGAGTAGGACAATATATTTTAATAGATGACAAACACTTGTCCTTAACACAATGCTAAGGTGACACAGCAAGAAATAAGAAATCAATATTCCAACTGTTGATGTTCACACAGCTGGCCTGGAAGTAGAGATTCAACAGTATGAAATGGCAAAGCAAATCGTGCTCTACTCAGGATATAGAGTAAAAGCAAAGCATATAAGAGCTCTTGCTCCAGGGTAAAGTGGTTAATTCTAAGGCATGTATCCATCTGGATCAGTGACAGACATGGCAAAAGAAAGTTACTTATCCCAAGATGTATAAATATATATTTCCTCAGGGAATTAAGTTAGATAACATCAAAGGAATTGTGTTCCCTCTATGCTCCTTTGAAATTTGGTTGTAATCTGTCTGGTGGCTCTGCTAAAATACAGATGGAATTTGGGTCTAAAACATCTCTGTTATAATCTGAGGTTAGCCATAGGTCTTTTATCCCAAACACTGTGCTTCTGTTATATCCTGTACATCCTGTGTGTGCTTTGTATGCTACAACAGCTAAATCTCGAAATGGGACCCTGCTTCTTGCATAGACAGCAGCCTTAATAGATTGAGCCAGAATGGGTTTATCTTCCTAGCCAAGCTAAGCTTGTCTCAGCTGGAAATTGCTCTTTACATCTTGGATAGTGCCCCTGTAAAGAATTACAAATTGCACCCTATTATTCTTATTTTATGCAGATTCCATATGTGACATGCATGGATTGCTATTCATGCACTTTTATTGGGAAATGACTTGGAATAGGGCATGAGTCATTTGTGATCTTTTAAATTAGACATAGGAATACATTTTTCTGAATTATTATCCCAGTATTATTTTGTAGGTTGAAATTGTTGATGATGCTACCTACATTTCTAGGATGAAGTCCTGACCCAAGAAAAGATCTGATATTGATCTTGGTGGAGCCAAATTTCCAGTCTCTGAATTGGTCTCTATTTAATGTGAATTCTTGCAAAAGCCAATAGAGAGGATGAAAGTTACATTTCCTGACAGAAAATTAGATTTACTGAATTTACTGAATAGGCAACTGACAACAGGAGAGAGAGGATTAAAAAATAATAATAATAATAAATAATATATATATAATAAAATAAAATAAATAAAATAAAATAAAATAAAATAAAATAAAATAAAATAAAATAAAATAAAATAAAATAAAATAAAATAAAATAAAATAAAATAAAAAATAAAATAAAATAATAAAATAAAATAAATAAAATAAAATAAAATAAAATAAAATAAAATAAAATAATAAAATAAAATAAAATAAAATAAAATAAAATAAAATAAAATAAAATAAAATAAAATAAAATAAAATAAATAAAATAAAATAAAATAAATAAAAATTGGAAGATGAAGACCAAAGGAAAACAAGATCTTGAAAAGTAAAACTGAAAACCAGTGTATGAAATCAAGATGAAAGAAAGGGGAATCTGGACATATTCAAAAATAGGGGCCTTATAGGTGAAAAATTGTTCAATAGAAATAACGAAGAAGAGAATGAAAAAGGAAAAATCTCCAAGAAGAAAAAAGAAAAAGTGATATGGAGATCTCAAGCTAAAATTACACATATATTTGTTTCCTAAAGGAATTTCACATTTAAACATATTATTTATCTGCAAAGTCAGGACAGAAGAATCTGTCTGAGCTTTTTGCACAGGAAATGGTTGGAAGCAATTTACAAGAAATCTAGAACTCTTGAAAAATTCTAAAGATTATTTTCTTTTAGAATAGAATGACACTCTTAACCCCATTTGAAATGAGTCAGTTTTCTGTGTGAAGCTACTTACTGCTCTAAAAGACAGTAACTCTAATCAAGTATATAGATTCATTAAGGGCCATACTAGATCTATGTCAAATATATGACCCTCCAATCAGTGTGCAGTTAGCTGAGGCAATACTATCTCCTCATTACTATCTTGAATTTATTGTCCATGAAATAGGCTGTTGCCTGCTTTTCTATCAAAACAAATATAAAGACTAATCTGGCACATAAAAATGTAAGTCCGAATATTGATTCTTACTATCTGATCTAGATATACTTATCACTAAGATAATAGTTTTTACTATTTATGTTTTACACAAAAGTAACAGCACTTTTTTTTTTTTTTTTTTGGGGGGGGGGGGGTGATGTATAGTGTGGGTTTTTGTTAATTTCATGCAAAAGGAATGATTCATCTTATGAATATATTTTGTAAAATATAACATGTTCAGAAGTTTTAAGATGGGTCATCGCATTGATGATATGAATTGTGCTCAAGTCATGAAAACTAGGAAATAAAATTATGAGAACAGTGTGCTTTAATTTAAAATAATTGAAGATTCCTAGGTAGCTTAGTCCCCTGAACTGAAGTTGTAGAATGGACACTTTTTTTTAGAAATATAATGAAAGAAAAAAAAAAAAAAAAAAACTCTTAAATTTTGACTGAAAAATATTGTTTTCATTCATTTTGACTTAAGCAGTCCCTTGCCATATCAACATTGTATCCTTAAGTTAATTCATTTTAAAGTCAACTACCTTGTAGAAAGTAGAACAGTTTCTTAACATTTCCTCAAATGTAATAAAATTTAAGCTGTTGTTAACACTAATAGCACTTTCAAAGTGTATTAAACAGGGAAGGTTTTATTAATTTCCAAGGTTACAGGCTATTGTAGACTATTTGATTACATACAATTTGTATCCATATATTGTGCTTTGAATATAAGCCTAATCCTTCAGAAATGTTAAAATTTCATTCAACTTGGAAGTCAGTAAAACAGTAATGGCATCTTTGATGCAGAAAAAAAAAATATATATATATACATATATAATGTAGTAAATTATTCCTATATAAATTGAGTGATATTTGTTGTTTTTGTTGTTGTTGTTTTCTTTTTTATTTATTTATTTTTTCTTTTTTTATTATTTTTTTTTCCAGAATTTGAGTTTTGAAATGCACTTGTGTTCCAGAAATGTAATAGAAACTTTAGAACTGTTGGTTTATATAGCCAAATCTTTTGTCTCATTCCTAAATGCTCATTTAGTAAAGAGATGATGAATTTAAGCTCTTTAAGACGAGTCCCATCCTACTTCTTTTACAGCAGTGGTAAAAGCCATTTAGCAGGTCTGGATCAGCCACTGGCTGCTGGCTGTTCAGGCTCAGGATGATTTGTGTGTCCCTTCCTTCCCTTCCAAAGATACCACAGGTTTGGAGAAAGCTGGTTGTACACAATTTTGGGGTGATATCACTCATGGAGCATGGTGCTACCTTCTTCTCAGATTGGTACAGAAGAGATCAAACTGCTCACCTTGAATCCATAGTCTCTCTACATTTCTGGAATCTGACAGATTTTTGACATAGGTGAGGTCCTGGGTGAGTTCATCTAGCTGTGTACCAAAGTTTTCTGAATTCTAAAGGTTTAGATTCATATTTCTGGACTACCTGTAGAAGAGCTAGCAGTATTAACACCTGGTAACATTTTTTGTTATCTCTGTGACAGGGTACAGTTGTTCTTCAGAGTGATATAACACCCTTATGGAGGGTATCACACCTGCTGTGAAAAACAGATTTTTTTCTGGTTGGAAAGTGGCTGGTCAGTAAAAGAGGAGGACTGGACCTCAGGCAAATGGCAAGTGCTAAAAGATTGCAGAGAGAGGGAAAAAAGGCAGTGAACACAGTCATGTAGAGCAGCATTTCTGTGTCTATAGTTTATAGGAAAATTGAAGTGGGTCAAACTTGAACCATTTGTATACTTGAACTACTCTCTTTATAAGTTCTGGTATTTTTCTCTTCAATTTTCATGATTTTTACCTTCCCTTACATGTTTTTAGAGTAACTGATTTATTTTGGAAGACACTGGAACATTTATATAAGTGATCCTGTAAGCTTTACTGCCATTAGTTGTGCTGTAAGAGAGTGATACTATGTGTGGTTTCCTAAGGCTCAGGGAAAAAATGGAGCCCTCGTATTTTAGTTTTGCTGGCTAATGACTTCAGGTGGAAGATAGAAATTCTTACCTGATAACAGCATGCATCTCAGGCTGGCACAGAAGTCTCTTTATTCAGGTTATCGCTGGTTTAAGAAACCTCTGAACTGTCACGTACCTTCTGAATTAATGAGGCCATATAGGTCTAAGGTTCCTAAAAAGACCCATCTAGATTAGAATCGATTAATCCTGCAGTCGACTATGTGGTATTATAAGGGTGACAACAGATGTAGGTTTTGTTTAAGCACAATTTTTTTCAAGATCATCAGCTGTAATCTGTAATTAGTGATGATCACTCCTATCTTGACTGTAGTGAAAATTTCTCACAAACTATAAACCTACATTTTCTGAAAAGGAAATTTTTGAAGAAACATAAAAGTCAGACATACGATTTATAGTGAGAAAATGTGTTCAGAAGAATTCAACACACCCTATAGACAAGTAAAATTCAAATCTCTTCAAATGTTTGAATTATTGACATGACTTGATATATCTGTGTTCTTCATGTATTTCCAGGTTTCTATTGAGGAATTTAGTACTTCATCTGTGTGAACAAAATTAACTGTAAAAATCAACACATGACAGAAAGAAAATGTAACATGCATGTATGTTTCAAACCAATACTGCAGGCTTTAACTCTGCTCATCACTAGAGAATTCAGAAATAGTATTGACTAGATTTTATAGCTGTTGTCTGTGAAATAGCTGATATAAAACCTGTGATTCAAATATTCATAAAGATTTATTTTTTTTTCCTGAATATATACATTGAAATCTAAACCCACCTCTTCTGTATGTGGAGTATTAAAGACAAAAGCATTTGCAACATAGCAATGTAGAAAATGAGTGAAAACATAAACATAAGGAATAATTTTGTTTTCTTAAATATTGCACATCATATCACTATACAGAAATAATTCCATAAAAGAAATTGAGCACTTGCTAAAATTCCATCTAAATGGTTCATCACCTATCTGGATGACGTTATTGGTATCATTTAAAAAGCTGCTCCAGAAAAGAGCATTCAAGCTGATCTATGGACATTAGTCTATTAACAGAGTTTTTAAATTTTTGTTTTGTGATATCAAATACCAGTGAACAATCACCTGAACATCTCAAAATCCATTAGGCATCTAGCTTTTAATTTCCCACCTTTCAATATTAAATGGTCAAAATAAGAGGTTGTTTTAGAGTGATTGTGGTGATCGTAATGAGGCCTGACACTTGTGACACTTCAGCCATGTAACCACCATCACTTCCATCACAACAAAGGAGCTCCGAGCACAACACATTGTAGTAGTAGGGAGAGTTGTGAGTTTGCAGCTTTGCACAGCAGGTGTGGCCACACATCTCTGCACCCCTAAACACACATGCTCATCCAATCTGACAGATCAGACAATGGCACAAAAAAAATAAAAATAAAAATAAAAAAATCAAGGCTTAAACAAAGATTTCATCTCCAAAGAGACAAAGCTTTACGCTAAATGTGTTGTTGCTGCTGAATTTTCCAAATGGAAAACAGTGTATATTTTATTAATGAAAAACAAATTGTGGTGGAGTTGACAAATGTGTTGGCTTTTTTTTTGACATTTAAAAAATGTGTATTCTCATTCCTTTTAATATTTACCTTCCTATCATCCTGCAAATGATTTTGTTAATTAGTTATATCTTGTGTATACTTTAAACAACAAATGCAAGGAAGCTACGGGACCACACTAAGAGAGACTAAAAATCCATCACACAAGTGAAATATGATTTTTCAGTCTTTAGTGTATAAATAGCTTCTTTTTTCTTTAATACCTATTTAGACAGAAACATAGATGCATGAACTGGAGTCTTTAAAGTCATCATTACCTTAGTTGTTGAAAAATTTATTTTTAAAGGAGGAAAAAATTAGGAAACCTAATTTTCTATTCAACTTAACAGCAACAGACCATTAAAAAGTGAAGCTAGAGATGTGCATATTTACCATAAGGGAATGAACTGGGCATTAATGGGCTCTGGAGGCTTATTTGGAGACAGCTGCACTTATCATGAATCAAGAAAGGGAAATAGCAGCCCTGGTGCGCTGTAGGTCAGTCACAAATGTCGACTTCAGAGAGCTATAAATCTGTAGCATTACTTCAGCAGCCGACTCTCAGAACACCCTTCTAGCGTTTTCCTATAATTTAAAGATTATGTAAGGTGTATAGTGAGTGTGTTCGATGAAAATATTAATTTAGAGATAAATCCAGTAAATGCTCTAAAGCAGCAGCTTCTGCTGAGCAGGATCATCTTCTGGTACACTTCAAATAGGAATTGCTGCTAGTTTTGTCAACAGTAGGAGGTCATGGAAGTCTGCCAAATAAAACAAGGCCTTTTTCAATAAAATGCTTTCAGTTGTAAGTAGTCACAGAATATCTTCCTGTACCATTTTATTACTGATATTTAAACTTTGATATATTGTTTTATACTGACAATTTCTTGAGTCAGAAATCTTAATCATGAAATGAGCTGGAGTAAAAAGCAATTAATCACAGTTAACTCCTTCTGGTATGTCCAAAAACATATTTTGTTGTTGCTTCTGAATGTTTTAAAGGCATTATCCAGGCTCACAGATTTCATATCCCACTGTGAGGCTGCTCGTTTTCAAAATCCGATATTTACATGTTGAAATTTAAGGCTTTTAAGAAAAGTGGTAAAACTTCTTTTCAAATTAACATTTTAATTACTGTGAAATAGAAAGGGGGTTGTATTGTTTTAACTTCATCAGAATGAGCTATAGGAACAGACCTTTTAGCTCATGCTAATAGAACCTTGTGGGTATTTATGCAGATTATTTGGTTTCTGCCCTGTTGGCAGGAAGACAGTGAAAAAAAGATTAAGGTGGAAGTTCCAGTCTTTCCCATCAGAGAAAGTGAAAACAACACTAAGTGACACGTTTGCCTATGATAACACACGTCCCACTCACACTACCAGTTTTTTTACTAGGTTAAACAATTTTGAGGTAGTTCCTCCTTCCCTCTTGGAATCAGAACTGACTTATTGCACAAATTTCCACTAATTTCAGAGCAACGCTAGTAAAATAAGACCCTATAGAGAAGAGACATATATAAAAACATATCTGCTGTTCCTTAACCTTTGGGAAAACTAATAGGTTAATGATTGTATGGTGTATGTATATTGAATATGAGCCAGCAGTGTGCCCTGGCAGCCAGGAGGGCCAGCCGTGTCCTGGGGTGCATCAAGCACGGCATCACTAGTAGGTCAAGGGAGGTGATTGTCCCGCTCTACTCTGCGCTGGTGCGGCCTCACCTCGAGTACTGTGTGCAGTTCTGGGCACCACAGTATAAAAAGGACATGAAACTGTTGGAAAGTGTCCAGAGGAGGGCTATGAAGATGGTGAAAGGCCTGGAGGGGAAGACGTACGAGGAACGGCTGAGGTCACTGGGCCTGTTCAGCCTGGAGAAGAGGAGGCTGAGGGGAGACCTCATCACAGTCTACAACTTCCTCGTAAGGGGGTGTCGAGAGGCAGGAGACCTTTTCTCCATTAACACTAGTGACAGGACCCGCGGGAATGGGGTTAAGCTGAGGCAGGGGAAATTTAGGCTTGACGTCAGGAGGGGGTTCTTCACAGAGAGGGTGGTTGCACACTGGAACAGGCTCCCCAGGGAAGTGGTCACTGCACCGAGCTTGTCTGAATTTAAGAAGAGATTGGACTGTGCACTTAGTCACATGGTCTGAACTTTTGGGTAGACCTGTGCGGTGTCAAGAGTTGGACTTGATGATCCTTAAGGGTCCCTTCCAACTCAGGATATTCTATGATTCTATGATTCTATTTTTATATGCATTTATATACATCTGATAATGTTCCCTACCTTATTCATAAACTATATATAACTATATAAATAATATATATGCATACATATAACTATAGTTATATATACATATGTATAACTATATATTTTTTATACTATATAGTGAATACAGTGAATATCTTAGGCGTTATATATATAAACTATATATATGTAATAAAAACTAAACAATAAAAAATAAAAAAGACCAACTGGGACCTAAAAATGCTGTCCATTCTTATGGTTTCACATGTTTATATTTCAGCAGCAGGAAAGGAAGTTTCAGAGCTCACAGATCCATACATTCTGCTGTCAGAATAACACAGCAACAGAGTTTTACGGAGTCCTTTCAGAAGACAAACACAGGGCTGTATTCAGCTCCTCATCACTACCAGGATATTCCATTCCTTCTTCTCATTCGTTCTGGCCTCCTTTTCCTGCTTATATTGTGTCTTCTTTTCCTTGCACTATCCCAATAAATTCAACTTTCACTCTAATCCCAAAATGGCTTCCCACACAAGCTCAACACTCTCTCCTAGGATATTGCTACATTTCTCCTTTGCTATCCACCACTAGTTATCCACTCCAATCTCTTCTCCCTTCAGTTCATGTTCATTCACCTGTATCTGTTTTCAGTTGATTGTTAGGCTTTGACCCATGCCACCTCCACCACACCATCTCTTTCCAGTTCTCATTTGATCTCATTATTCCCTTCTCTCCTGCCAATTGATTTTCAGTCCTATTGGCTCACATTTCACACCTTCTGCTTCAAGGCATCAATGCTTCTCAGAAAGACTATTGCCAGAGTACATTTACAATACAAAAATATATAAATGATACCCAACTCCATTAGATGTATTCTTTTTGCTGACACTTCATATAAAATTGTATCCTGAAGCAAAGAACCAGCCTGGGAAATTTCAGCCAAAAAGGTTAAAATTTAGTAAAATTAAAAGTGAGTCAATTATAGTAAAACTCTGGGTAATGTCAAACAATTTTAATCATAACAGGCATATTGGGCCCAGCCTGATATAATGAAGAACAAAATATGTTGCATTAATGTATAAGAAGATGGAAACTGAGAAAAGATAGAGTACAGATACATAAGTGTTAAATAGATAGTTATTTTATACAAATAATTATTTTAGTTCATAGCTGTATAATCTCAACAGTTGTTGCTGACTGTACAAAGACTAAAAATAATAATTATAATAATTACAATGTCACAGGTGACCTAGATATGTCTGAAACTTTTACCTAAAGTATGTTTTGAATTGGATAACTAAATCTTACAGCCTTGCAGTTCAAGTAGTATTGCTGTTTTCATAGCATTTCAAAAAAATAAGACTAGGTTTCTCTTCACACCCCACAGCTGTGCAGCCATAGGTACTGGCTTGAATATTTCAAAATTCAAGAATTGAGATTCCCTGAAGAAAGAATTTGTATAATAAACTTAAAAAGTTTCTGGAAGAAAACCATTTGGGGTCATTTGTATTGTTTCTGCTTTAAAATAGTAAAGAACATCTAACATAAAAGGCTTTGAAATAAAGTTAAGCTAATGCTGCCTGAACTCAAGTACCAGAACATTGCCTGAAGAATTCAACAAGCCCTACAGACTCAAGTAAAATTCAAATCCTTTCAAATTTTTGAATTATTGACATGAATTGATATATCTGTGTTCTTCATGTACTTCCAGCTTCCTACTGAAGAAGTCAGTATTTACACACTTCCAGCTTGGATTTAACCCTGAGTTTTCTACATGTATATCTCTGCTGAAGAACCAGAGCTATGCTGAGCATTGACAGGAACTGAAATTCTGTAGCCTTTCAGACTTACAGAGGTCCATCTGGGCATTTTATTGCCTACTTTATTTTTTGCTCAATAGGGCTTTCAAAAGTTACTAAGGATCTCACAGAAAAACGAGTATGACTGTAACAGTGCATCTTGACAGAGGACTGTCTGTTTCAGGATTTGAGGTTAGGAGAAGGGGGAGTAGAAAGGGGAGAAGAAATGGGGGAGGACACAACTGGAGGGTAGAGTGGAGGTTTCATAAATGCATCCAAGCTGTTCTGCATTGAAAAACTTCTTTGATGATTTGCTATTTTTGTGATAAAACCTCTGTTTAACAGAGAAGTCTAGACTGGGTGCAGGTGTAGAAGCTCATTCCCTGCTAGAACTACAGATGTGTAGCTCTGCTACATGGGGAGATCTGCCAGTAGATCCTAATAGCGCCAGATCCACCAGCTTGATTTGTCCTTACCAGCTCCTACAGGGCAATGCTTTCATCCTTATAGTGTCACTCTGTGGTTATCCATAGTGAATGCACTATTGTTAGGGTAATTCTAGTGTAGCTGCACAAATGAAGCTGCTCTTGGAGTTCTCCCAGAGCATCCGTGTTGGTGGTTGCCTGTTCTCAGATGCCTTTTATTTATACTGCGTAAATGGCACTTTCCTGCTAGATCACATGCCTGATGACTGCAGTGGGGCATATTGCTAATGTCTAGGCTCATCTTGTAAATGTTTCATGGATCCCAATCATGGAAAATGTGTTCAGCTCCAAAATATTATCAGATTTTAAAATAACTGCAATAAATACTGGGTCCTGGAATTTTGCACTAGAGTTTTTACTTTTCAGTGAAGAGACTAAAAGCTTGTTTAGGAAAACTAAATCTAGGCATTTCAGTATGTACATGGCTATGTGAGAAAGAGCATTACGAAAAAAAAAATAGCAAATGGTATGAGTTTCCAAGGTACAGCAAGGACATTACTGCTGCTCCCTGTAATTGTCATTATTCTTTAAAAGCAATGGACTGGAAATTACAAAGAAAGTAGTTGGTAGTTTCTCTACATAAGACAGGGAAGAAACTGAAGACTATCAGGGCACACTTAGACTCACTGACCAAATTTTTCAAAGAGAAAATAAGTTGGCTCAAAACAATACACACTGTACTAATGTTTTAGTAAGAATTTTTAATGAACTTTTATACCATCCAAATATTTATGGCCTCCAAACATTAACCAGTAGATCTGGAGTTAATTAACATTCGGTTAATTATGTTACTTGACACCTGTTAGCTGGTTTTAGCTGACCAGGGTAGTATTTGAAGGAATGAACGAACTAAAGCTTTAAACAATTCTATATTCCATAATGAACTTGCAGAGATGAAGATGATGATGAAGCTTTGTTAATTATGATGATGAAGCATAGCAGGCATGAAAAGCTGGGCCTCTATTACTGACCTGGAAGATCAATTTAGTCCTTTATATGCAGGTCACAATCTTATGTCTCATATTTGCTCAATTAATACTTAATTGTACTAACAATCTATTTTTAATGTCACATGAGAGTGGACTTTGAGATATATGTACTAACATATTTGTGCGCATGTGCACATGTGTGTATATAACTGTTTGGGACCTTTTTTAACATCCTTGTTGAACAGTGCTCAGTCATCAAGCTCAGAGGATGGTCTTCTCATCTTTGTGAAAATTAACCATTAATTATAGATTTTTTTTAACCTTAGGAAAATCTGAAGACACAGATTTTTAACCTTATGAAAATTTGGTCAAACAGCTGAAAAATATATTTTCCATGGCTGTATGACATTTATGCATTTAAAAACTGATTTGTTTCAGTTTTCTGTTCTTTTTTAAAAATAGTTGTCTATGATATTGTTCCAAGGAAGTATAAATATTTGACACTATATAGACTACTTTTACCTTCTTAGTCTACTGTGCAGATGTACCATCTCTGAATAGAAGCTTTTTTTTTCTTTTTTCTTTTTTTTTTTTTTTATTGGTTTGTTTTTCTTTTCTTTTTATTTCATTTAGCCACTTAGGGAGGAGAAAAGCCCTCTTTCTAGAGGGAATGTCCTGTATTCAGATTCTAAGGTCTTGGTGTCATGTCTCAGCTGGATGCCACATCTCCAGTGATGTCTTCTCAGGAAAGCTTATTCTACTTATTCAACAGTTTACAGTTTCCACCACTTCCATGTACTGGTTTCCACATTGCCATGCTTTGTGTTCTCATATAACATCGAAGCAAAGTCATATTTCAGTATTTCAGCTGTGTGGATTGTGTGGATTCAGTATTTCAACTACTGATCTTTCTTCTTGAGCTGAAAATGTAAAGGGATATGAATTTAACAGAGAAGTAACCTCAGAAAGCTTTTGTAACCTTAATTAATGATTAATTTCCCTAGACTGGGAAAAAAAAAAAAAAAAAAAAAAAAAAAGGCATCCCCAACAGATCATATCAGTCAAACATACAAATGGTAATACTATAAATATATAATACTATAAATATATGTTTATATATAAATATAAACATAGATGTAGCATAGATGGGAGAGTATACTCATGTGGTGGGGCCTGAGTATTTTATTTGTCCATTATTCTGTTTGGAAGGAATTGCATAATGGACAGCACTGTGGCACACTCTATTGGGTTTATGCAGCAGTGGAGAGCTGCAGGAGCAGCCATCTGTGAGCAGAGCCCAGCAGCTGCCCCAAGTCAGAGAGGAGAAAACTCCAGCTGATCCAAAAGGGACCCATTGCTGGTCAGAGCTGGACCGTGAACAACATTGGTTGGGCTCTCAGAGAGCAGATGAAGAAAGAGTTAATAAATAAATAAATAAATAAACAAACAAACAATAAATAAGCAGCTGGGAGAGAGGGATGATAAATGAGAGAGAAGCAGATCTGCAGCCCCCAAAGTCAGTGCAGAAGGAGAGCAGGAGGTGGTCTGCAACACATCGGGTATGAAAGAGGCAGGACTGAACCTGAGCCTGGGAAGAAGGGATGAGGGAGGACAGAAAGGTGGTTTTAGTTTGTTTTTAGTTCTCACTGCCCTACTTTGTTACTAATTGGCAATAAATTAAATTAATCTTCCCCAAGTTAAGTTAATTTTCCCTATTACATTACTGTAATTGATTTTTCTGTCCTTATCTTAGCCCATGAGCTCCTCCATCACATTTGTTCCCCTGTCCTGTTGAGTATAGGGAGTGAGATAGCAGCTTGGTGACCACCTGGTAACCAGCCATCACACACTCCAAGGTAACCTCTTTCTTTTTTGGTTACTCGGCTGTCCACCTATTATGGATGCCTCTGGTTTCTTCTGTCTCCATCTTTGCTGCACCAATGGATTTGCTTTAGACAACCACTTTTGCAGTTGCGGTTAAAATTCTTTGGCTGCTAGAAACATTGGCCACGTAACTACTATCTGGTATTGTTCCCAGATTACATTTTTAAACCATTTTCCTGTGAACAATGCAGGATTACACAGTCCATGTTTCACTGCAGGAATGCTTACAAAACTCAACAAGTTAGACTCCAGGCAGGTAAGACTTGAAGTCAATGTGTATGATCACATTCCCATGGATTAACTGCATCAGAGCACATAATTGGAAAAACAGCTGAGAATAACCAGTTTGCAAATTAGTGAGAGATCCAATCATACTCCTTTCTATGGATGGATATCAGGATATTGTAAAATGCAATAGCAGACCAAAGGTATGTAAAGGTAGATATAATGTCACAAAATAAAGCCAAAGTGTGATAGTCACTATCAGGGTAGACTTCAGTGAAAAAAAATAAACGTTCTTTCTGCACACGGTCATGATTATTGATGACAATTTGAAAAAATAAATTTAAAATAGTCTTCTTTTTTTTTATGTAGAAATTTGCTTTGCATTTTAATTCAGCGATAACCTGAAATTATGGACAACTAGCATTTCATGTAAAAAATCTCCACCTTTTTCAGTAATTTTGTGAAATGACTGGTTTCACAATCTGGCTAGAGCATAAATTTAGTCCTCCGTGATGAAAAGCTTGTCCTTACGCTCACTACCTATTTGTTATTTTTAATACAGAAGTGGTAGGGTCTTTGTTCTTGGTATACCAGTATAGTTATATGATTTTAAAGCATAGGTTAAAATCTGTTTTGCATAATTGTTGTGCCTGTATTATTTGAAGAAAATTCACCATCATTTCTGAGAAAAGGTGAAAAAAAAAGTCCTTGTATTTCTTTTCACAGAAATAAGAATATTACGGAGAAGGAACTCATGAATTTCCTTCAGGGTTTTACCATTAATTGTGAATAATCCTACTGTCTCCTGGGTAAGCTACAAGTCTAAGGATAGATATTGTAATTTTCATTAAGAATCTCTTTCTAGTTGTAGCAAAATATTATCCATTAACATGAGCTCTTTCTTGAGGCTGTTGGAGTAATGTAGTAACTATGATGCCTGCCTTTATTTCATGTTTTCTATTTTATAAATTGTGTGGATTCAGAATGCAATTCATAGATCATTATTCAAGACTAGACCTCTCAGAACTGCCCAAATTTGTGAATTACCCAAAGGAGATCATTAAAGCACTTATCTACATGAAAGCTGGTCTGGTTTGTTTGGCTTGGTTTGGTTTTCATGTGAAAACTGATGTTTTGGAGCCACTTCTTCTAGAACCTAGGCTATCTAGCATCTCTTTCAAAAAGAAATCAGGAAGTCCATTTATGATGGATCTGATGAATGGACCATCTGATTGATGGAGCATTCAACCTTGCATTACTTTTACTCTTTTCTAGCTCTATCAGTGGTTTGGGCAAAGCAGGCATGTTATCAGGTACAGAGGAGAAAATTCAGTCACCGGTGAACTGTGTCTTCTACTTGCAATTTGATATTTATAAAAGTATGTATTTGATATTCCTTGTTTGGCATAGCTTGCAAATTACAAATTTCACTGTAGCAAGAAAAGAAATACTTTCTGTAAAAAAAAAAAAAAATACTTTCTCTAAAAAAGCTTTGCAGAAGCCATGCTTTACTAAAGCACCCATCTCTGTTGGCAAACTTATGAGACAGGCTGTAGCAGAAAAGATTGCAGGAGAAGCCCTTAGGATAGACAAGCTCAAATGTGTATCAGGGAGAAAATGTAGCACTCTATTGTCTCCATGCCCTCCCACAGCAGTATCTTGTTCACAAATCTGAAAAAGAAAGCCGTTCTTTTTCACATGAGAGAGGTCCAAGGCAGTAGCTGTAACATGTCTTGCTTTTGGTTGCATTGAATTGCCTTTGAGGACAAGGATCCTTGTGGGTGCAGGATGGACTACCCTTCTCTAATAAATCTGATTACAAACATTCAAACAAGGAAGAATTTTTGGTATCTGTGACCTCCACATAACTTCCATAGTGAGGTTTTTATTGCTTTTATTTGTAGACAGGACCCTAGTCACAGGGTTGCTTTGAAGTTTTTAGTAGATTACAAAAAACATATGAGAGAAGGGGCCATGGCAGCTTCAAATCATGAGATTTGCTTCACAAACAGCAAACTACAAATATCGCTTGTAATAAAGTACACAGAATTGAAATGAGACTATTATTCTAAGCAGATTTAAGTGACTCTTTGAGAGGAAGTTTTCTAACTTGTTTAGAGTGAATGTAATTTCATAAGTCTGCTTATTAATATTTTGAATGATTAATTTGTTTTGACAAACAGGGAGGTATTTAAAATCATGCTTTCTAATACTAGTAGTTTGCTTTGATGTAGGATTTGCAATGACCTTAATGTCATAATATATTGTTGCAGTTTGAACTGGAATGCATAACTCATGATTAGAACTATAAGCACAACAATTAGAGGACTATTGCTCACACAGAAAACTGTTTTATGTTTTCCTTCATGACCTATATACTTGTCTTTAAGCAATGAACAGAAAACAAAATATAACATACTAAGTATTTTCTACTTTTGTCCACATTCATTACAAAATAATTTAGAACAGCCTAGAAAATGCAGGTTCATAAAGAAAGTTCTAAACATAATCAATGTGCCATATTTTTAGTGTCTTCAAGTTTGGTTATTTTGTTTTGTTTTCTTTTGTTTTTGTTTGTTTGTCTGTCTGTTTAATTAAGGGCTAGTCTGGAGGTGCTGAGGTTTTTGAGGGCTGTTGCACAAACTTGAGAAAGGGTCAAGACTCTTGGAAATGCTTTCATACCCAAGAAAATGGAGATACCAAAATAAAATATATTTTAAACAATACTGAAGAGGAAACCTAAAGCTGTAAGAACAAGCTACTCAGAAGACTGAATAAGTGTTATATACAGACACACATAAATTGTTAGATGTTTTCCTATTAAGCTAGATATGCTAGATATAAGCTAGTTTTGGCCATGGAAAAAGAGTGGAAACTCAGTGCTCTGGTAGAAAATTACTGTCTGGCCATTTGTTATGAACTTGTGTTTGTCCTTTCCAGTGTCTGGACCTACTTTTCCTGTCATGCTTAATGTATGACATAAGATAAACCTCTATTTTTGGGGAGTGGTGAAGATATTAAGGCATTTCATCTGTAAGTATACATTAGTGTTAAATAAATTTTGTTTTACTTTGTTTTAATAAAAAGTTTAATACAAGTTCCATAATGAAGTTAAGAATAACATTTAGAAGTTGATGGAAGTTAGTGTTGGAAGTCTGTTCACCACAGACTTACCTAAAGATGATCACTTCTGTCTAGTCAAGAGTAAGCATAGGCAGGAATTTTTCTGACTTTCAGGTGTAATTTTAAAAAAGTCAGTTCATCAAAACAAAACCTTTGAGGAATAGTGTGGAGGAGAAAGGAAGGACACAGCAAATATAATATGAAAAATCTCTCAGCTTTCCAGCACAGCTTATGATCAAAACGAAGTCAAAAGTTTTAGAATAGTCTGGACTATTGACTGGGGTTACCATATTCACTTGGAGATGTGGGAGAGAAGCTTGAGACTCATTCCTGAGTGATTCAAAAGTTGGTCTCATCAGTCGGAGCTATTCTACTTCACAGAAATAAGTAAACAGGGAATTAAGGTTGGTCATCCTCTCCTGTCTCAGACACGGTGCTTATGTCAAGTCTTCTCACTCCCAGAACACAATTAATTATTTCAGCAAAGGAGTGGAGCACTGGATTGTGAGATCTGGCAGTACAAGATTAAAACCCAAATCTTCTGTTCCTTATATGAATGTCTGAGCTCACTGAGCTGTGTTATCCTAGTTAGTTCAAGTTTCCTTTTTTTTTTTTTTTTTTTTTTTTCCTCAGAGGAAGAACTGAGCAAACTTTGCAAAGCCTGCCTTTTGCCTTTTATGCTGATGTAGAATGAAATTTTGAAGAAAAGTTTATAGACCTGTGTCAGACAGCAAAATAATTTACTGTCTTATTTACACTTTCAAAGTGATAAAATAAGCTAGAAAAGAACACACCAGAGATGTAAATTTTACAGTTAGGCTACTTTATTTCCAGTCAGTGATTCCATATACCTTTGTATGTAACAGTTTAGCAGGCATTAGCTAAGTTGTATGTTCATTAATTTGTTTCCATGTAAATCAATGTGGCAAAAAATTAAGGCAACTGGGACTTTTTGGAGATGAAGATCATGTCTGGTATTTTTCTAATGGAAACAAATTAAAAGCATATCCAAGTTAAACAAAGCCATTAGTACAGTGATTTTCATACTTGCTTAAACCTCTGCTTGAATTACGAATCTTATGTATTCATCATGTTCTTCAGCTTTTTCCTTTTATATGGACTTTTGCCCTGTATTATGAACTTCTTCTCTTTTCCTTACTATCTCAGTTGACAGTCCAGGTTGATTCTCTGATGTGCAAGTGACTAAAAATAAACTCTTGTTCCTGCCAGCAGCCATTTTAGTGTTTTTCATTCATTTCAGGACAGTATCACTTTGTGAAAGAAGAAGCCAAGGACTAGATATAGTCTAGGACAAACTCAATCATGGTAGTCTGGTTTTCCTAGAGATGCCATAAAGGTAAAAAAAAATATAAGACATCCTGATGACAGGAAGAAAGAAACACAGATTGTAGAAGACTGTAGAGAGGAAAGATTAGAAAAATGGTTGTATGCATATTTCTATTAAATCTTATACACTTTGTTTTCCGTTTTGAACTTAACGCAGCTAAGTTACATGTCAGGGAGCTTCTGCTGATGAAACAGATGCATGATTCCTCCACAAAATGTTACAGTGGTTTGACTAAACATCATCATGCAGTCTTGTAACATCATCATCATGTAATCTCTTCTTTGTTTTCACAGGTGATTATCCAATAACAAGGTTATGTCACACTGTAAAAAAAAAAAAAAAAAAAAAAAAAAGTATTTTTAAAAAGAATAAAAGCATCCAGGACGATGTAGATTTGAGATATCTTCTCCTAGCCTGACTTTTTTTTTTTTTTTACCCTGTTTTATCAGAAACTTAGTAATAGTACTTGATTTTGAGATTTTTTTTTAATGCAATTTCTTATATTGATTCAATTAAAATTTTAGGTAAAGAAAAACAGCTGAATTTCAGTATGAAATTTCAATAGATGTTCCTTTCAAAATACACGTGCTATTTTACTATTTTGTTATTTTAATGCATAGTCTAATATTGTGGTTTTTTATTTTATTTTATTTTATTACTATGTTTTTAATAATTAATGGATTTGTAGCATTTACTAAAATATGAGAGGCATCACAGTGATTAAATAAATACTAATATTTCCCTTTTCACTTTAAAATAGACCATTATAATTTTAAAAGAGGAGAAAAAAAAATAAATTTCCAAATTTTCCAAAGGTTGGAAGTTTCAGTTTTTGATATCTTAAAGCCCCAAATCCAGAAGCACAACAGGAAAAGCTAGTGAATGTAGCAAAGTTAAATATATATATGTATATATATATATACATATATATATTTAAAGTGCCTGTATATATAAGTGCGAGTCCTGAAGAAACTATAGATCTCTAAATCTAACTGACACTAGAGTGTTTTACAGATAGACTTTGTGACTTTGAAAAGTGTTTCTTCACATTGCTTTTATATAACACCAATTATATTGTGTGCAGTAGGTGACTGTGAAACATATTTTGTTCATTAGAAATATTGCATTAAATAGTTGTCTTTTATACAATTTTCAAATAGGAATCAATCCAGGTTTGTGTGGTGATGTGCAAATTTTCAGTCAATTTGAACTGATTTGACTCTTCAGAAGGTTAAGGTAGTTTAATGGTTGAAAGCACATTGCTGTGCAGCAAGCTGCAAAAGTCAAAGGGTTAGAGGATTAGGTTTTCATTTCCTTTTAGCCGTTGCCATGTCTGTTTTCTGTCCAAACTACTTCTTGTTCCTATTTAACCCATGCTTTTAAAGACAAAAGGGGTTGAGAACTTGTGGGCCTCAGGCTTCATTTTAACAAGCCGTCTCTAGCACTTTGGTGCACAATTTGTCATAAATGTCATAGGTCAGGGAATGTTAGAAATCTACAGCCAGCAGATGGTCATTATGACAGCAGTTATGTTTCAGAAGCAAAAGATGCTTCGTGATATTTACTCCATGTGAATGTTACACCTCTGTAGAGTATATTCAAGTTCACTCTTAAAATGAACTCATCCTTTTTATCTCTCACTTCTTAGCTAGAGCTCACAAAAGCTCCAGAGCCTCATCCTCTTCCCACTGCTCATAGAGTTCCGTAGGGTTCCTTTCAGGAGTAAAACATACCTGTGGAATAGTCCATTTCATTTACAAAACTAATAATAGTCCAGAATTACTGGCTATAGAGAAACTTTTCAGTTTCTGTTACATTAGGACAGATCTGTTTTTCACTCCTTTTATGACTCTTTTCAAATAATACTGGAAATTGATGTTTCAAAAAATCTCAAAAAAGTAAAAAAATAAAAGTCTGTTTGTTTGTTTGTTTGTTTGTTTTCTCTTTTTTTTTTTTTTTTTTTTTTTTCCCCAACAGCACAGTATTTCTAGTTGAATAGAAACTAAAAATCAGTATTGTATTATTTCACATACCTCCAGATACCTTACACAGGATACAGGCTTCATTATGGCAGTTGATACACAGCAGTTAAGGTTTTAAACAGGAGGAGGAACCTGTTAGCAACAATCTCAGTCCCCAAAAGCCTGAAACCCAAAGTTTCATTAAAATAAATAAATAAATAAATAAATGTGTGTGAAGGAGGGAAAGGGAAAGGGAAAGGGAAAGGGAAAGGGAAAGGGAAAGGGAAAGGGAAAGGGAAAGGGAAAGGGAAAGGGAAAGGGAAAGGGAAAGGGAAAGGGAAAGGGAAAGGGAAAGGGAAAGGGAAAGGGAAAGGGAAAGGGAAAGGGAAAGGGAAAGGGAAAGGGAAAGGGAAAGGGAAAGGGAAAGGGAAAGGGAGGAGAGCAGAGCAGTTCACTAGGTTCAGATCTGCATAGGAATTTTTTTACAGAAAAAGCTGTCTGTTCCCTCAAGAGAATCAGCTGAGCAGTTGGCTGATTTCTTATAAGCATTATGACAAATATTGATCTTGAGCAGAAAGTAAGGTGGTCTTTTACAAATGAGTTCTATGAGACAATTTTGTGCATAAAGGCTGTAGATACAGATAAGTGCAGGAGTATAGATGTAAACTTGTGTCTGACAGGCAGGCAAATGGGTTTAATATTGCTCATAAGTAAAGGAAGTGGGTGAGCAAAAGGTAAAAAGACAAGCCTCTTGTTCCAAGATAACTACTTAAGTCAAAAAAACTCTGCAATATTTAGTAGGAAGCAGCTACGTTCAGCAGATATGCTTGATGCATCATTCAACAGGTAATCATTCAGAATGAGAAAATTTGTTTTTTTGGTAGTCACTAAAAATCTTATTTTACTATGTTTCTTTCAAGCTGCTTAGTTGAACTTAGTGAAGGTCATTAATAAGTGGTTTTACACACATGAGAAAATAACTACAGCAATAGGAGTTGGAATTTGAAAACATAGGCTGTTTTCCAGGGAAATTAGTCTGTGTCATTTATCTGTCTGACTGATTAATCCCCTTTCATGATTTTTGACCAGTCAGCTAGTTTCAATAGGTTTCAGAGAAATTTCACACATCCTCAAAAATTTAAAAAATAATTCAGTTCCTGTAGGTATCCAGAAAATCTTTGACTGGATACAGAAGACAGACGCCCCCCACCCCTCCCACACTCCCGTTGTTTTTGTTGTTGTTGTTGTTTTCCTGTAGCATTAAGTTACCAGTTAGCAGTGCTATCAGACTCTGGCTACCCAGTCAATACACACATGCAGGCCTGTGGATCAGCACTTCCATTGCTTGAAACCAGCCATGATGTTAATTGCTTCTTGTGAAGCTGATAAATTGGTGAGAACGAACTTCTAATGTTTTTATCTCACTACAAGAATAGGAAGGGTACAGGGGTAGAAGAACCTACTTCTACCTACTTCCATTCTTCTACAGAAGAACCTACTTCTGTCCCTATAGGAGGAGTTGTTTTAGTAGAAGAACCTATCAAACTCTGTAAGAAACCATCCTCAATTAGTTCTAATGCTAATAGCGTAATTTGTCTTCTCTCTGAAATGGTAAAAGTTACAGAATAACTATCAGCAGTGAAAGAGGATTCTTGGCCTTCTGGAGTCAGAACTTCCTGACCAGAAATATGTTCTTCATTTGTTCATGCATGCTCCCAGTAATTAATGTTTTCCTAGTGTTTAGATTTTCAAAGGTGTAACCTGTGGCTCTTGGCACCCTCATTTACAAATTTTGCTTCAGAGCCATCAGCTTGTGAACCTTGCAGTTAGCAATACCTTCTTGTTTCACCTTCCAAAATGAAAAGTCAAATACATAGGATACTCATATTGCCTGAAGGTCATGAGAGACTTGTGAGGCGATCATTTCTCTTGCGCCTCATAAATGAAATATGCAATTTCTAATTCTCAAAGGCTCCAGATTATAGAGATGCAAACCTGAAAGATATTATCTTTCACAACCTGAATTCTATTTTATGCTCTTGTGAGGTAGTAGCCTCCAGAGTCCTGATGACCCCAATAGCTGTCTGTGAGTGAGTGGACTACAATTCCTATCTGTCATTACAACAGATTTGATCAACAACTAACTTTATTTAAACACTTTATAATTAAAGACTGTCCCAGTGATTGATAAGTATTGGATCCAGCTCCCTCTCAAATAGTTTATTTGCTGGTCTCTAGATTTTGCATATACTGATAATGGGAAGGAAACTTTTGCAGCTAAAATAAACAACACAAATGAAACAAGCCTTCACTTGGAGGATGACTACTGTTGTTAAAGGAAATAGAGGTAATACACCGGAAAATTCTAAATTCATACAGCAGGTGATAAGAAACTGTAAAAAAAAAATTTACTAGGACTTTTTATATTTTAAGTACAAAATGGATTGTTATAAATATTTTCTCTAATTTCAGGTATAGCAAAGGCTATAACTTTAACACACTAATTTCTTCTGGCGGTGACTTTGCATAACATGTAGAAGGGCATCTGACTTGGCATAAAGCACATACTTTTTGTGAGGCAAATTTCTGCATACCCTTCTTTTGTGTTATTCTTCCATTCAGAATAAAATAATTCCTGATATTTATTTCTAAAAGATAACTAAAGAAATCACATATGTATTTCTACACAGATATGCCCTTAAAAACATCTCATATTTGATAAGAATATTTATAATGCTTTCTTTTGGTCATCACATAATGGATTTTATCTTTCTTGCAATTCCTTTTTTTTTTTTTTTTTTTTCCTGTAATTTTGAGAACGAGAAGAAATGTTAAAATATGAAAAACTTAAATGTCTTATTTTGCCCTGACAGCTTAAATTGCTCATGAATTTCCTAAGTGAAGAGAAAGTCAACAGAAACTCAGAATTAAGAACTGTTCTGAATATACCCTACATTGAGAAGAGGTCATTGTGCAACATTTAAATACGTCATTGCTACCACTCTGGAATGCAGATAAAGTGATCGTGCTATTTTTCTGAAAACTATGTCAGATGGAATAAAGATGTTAATAGATGTAGATGCAAATGTTTGCATAGAAGTACAGGAAATGGTCATTAGCACATTTCTATGAAAACTGTGAAACAAAGCACTTACTTCTGTCAATTCTAAATGCCATTCCACGCATACCCAGCACTTACCACAGTTTTTAGAATACTACAGACATTGACTGGTCAAATGTATGACCATTTGAGCAAACTGCATCACACAGAAGAAACAGCAAATCCACATCACTGCATGCTACACACTGAGCAATTTTGCCTACACCCACAGAGCTGTGTTATGATCTCACAGAGTAGTTAGCACAACTTTTCTTGAGGTATAAGATTGTATACAGTGAAGAGAGAGGATTTATTGACTTACTCAAATCCCAATGAAGCCACTTGGGATCTTTCCATTTTCTACAACAAGTATTAGATCAGGCCCTTAAAAAAGGTACAAATGAAAAGAAATGTCCAAAAGTGAAGCCTTTCATGAACTGAATACTTCCCTATTTCCTTTTAAACCATCTCCTATTTCCTTAAGGGCTAACTTCAAGCTATGAGATTTACCTCAGCATTATGAGAGCATTATGGTAAAAAACAACGTCTTAACAAAAAATCTATTAAGGTCTTCACTATAGTAATAAGAAAATCAGGAAACAAAACTATAACTTGGCATTCAGGTAAACAGAAAAGTGTTGTGACAAAGCAGTCAGAGAGAGTTGGTAAACAATTTCAAAATGTAAAAGAGTTTTTTTCTGAGATGTTTTCATTGGCCTAATTGTTTGCATCGATATGTACACAATAGCTTAAAGATACACAGAC
>NC_139080.1:84951634-84966634 GCF_965140915.1 Aythya marila
CAGATCATTTCATTAAGTCCTTTTGTTTTCACTCCTGCTTCTGCTAAATGAGTACTTTTTATTGACTCTGTCTGTCTCTGAGGTGAATGAGAGTTTAACATATTATTATTTCATGTTGGTACAGACAAAAGTGATTATATGTATGTGATGTTGTTCTACTGGAAAGTTGAGGAATTTCTATAAAGTTTCAAATGTGATGATATATCAATTGACAAAAAAAAAAAAAAGAAAAAAAAAAAAAAAAAAAAAGGAACATCACCCCTATTTTTGTTTGGTTTCCAATGTTCCTGTTAGTCCAAAACTGCCAGCTGTTGAACATCTGGGTCATAACATTTGATGCTGATATGTGTTGTAACAGCTTCCTCGTAGGGTATTTTGGATTCAAATGGATATGGATAGAGATTCCTTATTTTTGTAGAAGCTTTTGCTTACATGGATAATGCGTAAACTACAAATCAAGGACAATAGGAGTATATGCAGGTGATTTCTTCATATAAAAAGAAAGCACTGTTTTCTAATGTTCAACCAGTGGACACAGATTTTATTTTCAGTTTGCCTTATCTGGTATTTCTGTTGATAAATGAACCAGAAAAGGGGAAATATGATTTTTGATAAGCTAGAAAAACATTTTACACAGATAAACAGCATAAGATTACATAATAGTCACACTGAAATGGCTGTAATTCAACACTAAACTGTCATTTTAAATGGGATTTTTTTCCAGTCATGTACCAACAGACAAGTCTGTACAGCTGAACTGCTTTTCTTGTAATGTTAATTTTAAATACACAAAACATACAGTTTTTGATCATAAGCAGAAAAGGTGGAAATATCCATCAGTTTCCTTTTTTTCCTTTCTGCTAAAAGTTTAATAATTCAGTCTGAGAAACAGTAGCCACAAAAGTGCTGTTTATGTAGATCTTGATAAAATACTTCATCATATTGATTAATAACAAATTTAAAGAACAGTGCAGATCTTGTTGAGTACTGGGATTTTCTTTTGCACTTTAACCATCTTAGTATTTCTATTAATTTCTTATTAAATTTGATTCACATATATACCTGCATGCATATGTATATATTTCCATGCATATATTTCCCTTTCAATCACAGGAGCTACATTTACTTTCAGTGTCAGCCTGGCATGCAATAGCAAAACAGACCATGGGGCACCAGAGGGCAGAATCTGCTGTGACTTGTATGGACATAGTAAACTCTTTATAGATTAGCACAAAACCATAAGGGACAGTATAACAGCTCTAATTTTATGTAGTAAGCCATATTTGCACAACAATTCCATTACAATACAAAAGGCAATCTTCAGAAGTAATTTAGGAATGGCAACTGTATTAATGCTGAGTCCAAGAAAAGGAGAACAATTTTCTTATGCAATCCAGTTTCAATGCCCAGATGTCTTCTGTAAATGATTTTAATGGTTATTTGATTCTAATTTAAACATAAATTGACCTTAAGATTCACCCACATCTTACATCCTTTGTGTAGTTCTGTTTATTTCAAGATACTGTTTTTTTCACTAAAGTTGACTTCAGAATGCACTCTGTACGTAGGATTTTTTCTCCTTATGACACTTCTTGGAGTTATTTTCTGTATATTAGCAATATAAAAGTGAATAATCTTAGCAGCAAAATACACAAATGACATACTGAAATGACCACAAGAAATTCTGAGGAACATTTGGGCAGTGAATGATTCAAAGTATTAATTGAAATCACCACCTATAAATTAACTGAAATATTTGTTTCCCAAAATGCATATTTGAAGATGTAACAAATTTAAGTTAGCTTCCTTCCCCAAATTTAGAACTCAGCACTGTTCTTAATTTGCACTCTTTTTTTGTGTAATGATCAGTATTGAAGAGTATCAGCAATTGTGACCCTCACAGTTTAGTGAGCAATTCAAGAAAACAATATTCATCTGGCATATCGTAGAATCTAATGTGCCTGCTTACCATATAAACATATCATGAGCATGGTAGAAGATTACTTTACTACTCCACTCTATTCCAGAATTATCAGAAGTATCTTAACGGCATTTCCACAAAATTCTGTGAAAGAAAATGAAGTAATTTGCTTGCTGCAAAGAACTGTTAGGGCCGCCACACAAACCTGGCTTTGAAAGTTATATCATTGTTATTTTATTCCTCTTCTCATTCTTCTCATAATCCATTCCTAGCAAAACATATTCTTGCTATTCTCTGAGGTTCTTGGTCTCACTGTGAAGAAGGGACAAAATTGTGTTTCAGCAGGGCCAAGATTTCAGCAGAACAACACACAAAATATAGTGTGCATTCTTGGGAGACAATAATACATACAAATAAGGGTTATCAGATTATTTTTGTGCTAAACCATAGCAGAAATTTTGGCATTGTGATTTTAATTCTGTCAACTTGTATTAAGCAAACCGTTGCTAACAAGTTGCTTGAGGCAACTACCAGATGTAATGCTGAGTGTCAAGATTTATCTTTTCATAATCCTACCTGTGATTTCAGGTGTATCTGACATGTCAAGTCTTTGGTCGTCAATTTTTCTCTGTGGGCAACTGAAAAGAGATCATGAAGGGGATAGTGGTAACACTGGTGGTATTGTATTGTTTTGAAATTGCATGGAAGAAGTAAGATATGAACTAAATGTCTTGACAAGTTTTCTCCAAAGCCATAACATACATGAGGGGGCTTTGAAAATCTACTTTGTCCCTTCCTAGACCTGATTGTAAGCGACACTGGCAGCTTGATGTCTCAACATGTCTGAAAGACTCAAAACTAAGACACCAACTATCAACTTCTGAAAATATGGGGAAAAAACACATTACAAAACCTTGCAAAAACTTGAACCTTAAAATCTTCAAGGGAATTAGTCTTAACACCAGTAACAGCTTACAGTATTTATGAGTACCATGATCACCAGGAGTCTCTACCATCTTCTAAACTTTCAGCAAACATTGTTCAGCCTTCAGGATGCCCAGTACCCTGAGAAAAGCTATAGGTTGACAAAAGATTTCTGCTTCCTGTGCTCCATAGTTAAGCATAGGATAGGGGATGTTTATGACAGACAGAGTCTTACTCTGGAATAAAAATTCATGAAAAATCTTTTGAAATATGCAGAAGACATGGGAAGATAACAGTCAACAGACACTATTCCTCTATTCTTCTGCCCTGTGCAATATTTTTGGCACTAATGGTAGATACGGTGTCTTCCCTGATAAGACAGTAAGTGTTTTGGTGATAAGGCGGTAACATTGTAATTGAGTGTTATTGTAATACGTTGCTAATTTTGAGGCATCATTAGAATCTCCTCAGTTTTTCTAATACTGTGTGAAGCCAAGACATTATAAGTTTTGGTGGTATTTGAATATTGTCATCTAACAACAGTCTTATGAGATAAAATCACAAAAAACTTGCAGACTTAGATAAGCATCACAGTTTCCTTTCTTGTATTCACTGTTTAGCATTCTCAATAATAGCAAAAAGGAAATATTTTTAAAGTTATTATTGCACTCCACATTTCCCATATTTATCTTTGGCTGTTGGGCTTCCCCTATTTCATCATAAACATAGCTCCTTAAGAAAGATCAAATAGTACTATATCTTCTTTGGCAGCTGAAGTATTCTGGTAAGCCCAGGATATTAAAAGCACCCTTAAAAATTAGTTTTGTTAAAGAAGGAAAGGAGTAAAAAAGAATCCGTACATTCAATACTTCTTACTTTGTTTTCTCTCAGATTTTGACAAATTTCAGTGTATCTAATACTAGGCAGAAGATGTTGTACTCACATATTCTCTGATGTTTCCTGCAAGCATATACAGGTCCTATGGCTGGAATATAAGAATGATTGAACAAAAACTATGAGAGCTTCTTTGCATTGTCCAAACTTCATCTGGCCTCTTCATAGCAGATATAATATGTAGAAACACTTAGAGAAACATAGCTTTCTTCTAAGGACAAGTCAGTCAAGTATCAGAAAAGCTATCAAATCACCATAATGATAACTTAAATCTCGCCTATAAATGAGTTGTACATACATTCATCAGTTGCCTTTGAGAAACAGGAGCTGTAAGTTTCAAGTTCCGAAATGATCCATTTCAATGATGTGAAACACTACTTTTGGATGCCTTCAGTATATTCAATAAAAGCACATTCAAACTCAATGCTAAAGCAATGCTATGTTATTTAGTCAACTAGAAGTCATGACTCCTTGTTGAATGTTCCACAGTCAACATGAAATATGAATGTCAGTGCATTTTTTAAAATACCCAATAAAGTTAATGTCACATCACTGCCACCCTGCAGAGAAGTCTAAAGTATATAATGAATGTAGAGACTGATCTTCTGTTTTCAACTCAGAGGTGGTTCATCCTAAGGTAAAACTCCATGCATAAAAGTGATGCAAAAACCTTTTACTTCTGCTGAACAGGTCTCAGTGTCTGTCAGTCCAACATTGTTAACATGGAAGAAATATATTTTTTAAATTTCAAAGGTATGTAGAAAACACGCAATTTCTTCAGGATGTGATAGAAAACTGAGCATCTGTATTACTCCCAGCCTTAAATATGAACTCCATAAAGGGACTTGGTAACAGAAAGTTAACCAGAAAAAAAAAAAAAAAAAAAAAAAAAAAAACGTCCATTAAACATTTTACACCCATTCATGGAAAAAAATAATTTCTAAAAATTGTCTCCAAATTACAGTATACTTGAGTAGAAGCATATGCACTGTGGACATTTTGTCCTTTAGCATTTTTTGAGTGTTCTATACATGTAAGAACACAACCAGAGCTAATTTTGAAGATGTGTAAGTTTTCAAATGGTGTGTATCTGCTACTACTTTCACAAGCAAAAGACTGAATAAGGAATTATACATCTTGAGCAGTGCTAAATTGTACACTTTCTTTGCCAGTCCAGTTCTCTAACTTGAAAATAATAGACCTTAACACTTAACACTAAAAGTAATAATAGATTGTTAGTTTAAAAAAAATGAAAAAAAATAACTTGTCTTAGTAGACAGTGTCAGAGCAGAGCTCAGAGGTCAGTCACAACCACTGATTACACTCTTTTGGTAACATTCTCTTAAATTCACCAGCCAAATCCAAACATGGAGAAGGATGGGTAAAAGATTCACCATGCCATTTCCTTTCCATCCTCTTCCTCTGGCTGTCGGTATCTTGCAAAGCTGAAAAAGCTATTTTCGTTTTCAATGGTGCAAAAAGAAGAGTGGGCAAGTTCCTTGAAAACAGTCCCTTCTAGTCTATCCATAACAAGTACAGCTTGAATCTGATACTAAATGAGCGTGGAATTCCTCCTTTAAAATATCTGTTATGTTATTGTAAGATACAGAAAATGCAATAGCTCTGTAAAGTTTAATTTTTCCAGCTAAAACTATGTATTTCAAGGTAGAGAAGGGGGGTATTTTAAAAGGCAGGCCTGATATCAGAAATCAGATAAAGGAGGAGAGACAATTTATAAAAGTGTATAGAAATGTCTGTGTGTTTGTCCTTTAAAGTATTTGGCAATATCTGTGTTAAATGGAAGGTAAACACATTATTAAGGAAATCCAAATGTGAGCTTTGTGATTCTTCAATACATAACAGGCAATGTCAGGCATGAGAAACTGATTGATTGATTTGTACTAGGAAAAGGAGTCTTGATTGATTCTCCAAAGAATCATGTGAAAAGATCCACCAGGGAAAAAAAAAAAAAAAAAAAAAAAAAAAAAAAAAAAAAAGACTTTCCAGAGTTCAATATTAAAATGGTAGCATTGTTTGCTACTGAGAATGTACATGTTAATGAAAAATTGATATCTTTGGTGCTTATGTGTAGCAGCTTTGTCAGCATTTGCTAACAAAATTGAAGAAGAAAAAAATATATGTGAGTATTCCCACTGCTCATATCTAAGGATCAAAACACACATCCTAAAAAAAAAAAAAAAAAAAAAAAAGCTAGTAACTGTATATAATCATGTGTGTGTACAAATACATGCTCACCAAAAAATTCTGTCAATCAGCTTGTTCAATAGCCACTGCTGCTTTTAACACATTAGTCCAGTGCTCTGCTTTCCATGTTGACTTTCTAGTGTAGTGTCTAGTTCAAGGTCTCTGGCCTGCAGCTGAGATCCCTCTGTGGGTTTGATTCTTGCTCTCCCAGATTGTCTTTCCTTCCATGACCTTTCATAACAGCAGCTCAGTGCAACTGTTGACTAACAGTTGCTTAAGAACTGAATAAAAAAGTTATCCACTTTATAGGCTCAGCCTCAATTATGGAATGAACTTTTGCAAAGGATAAGAAAGGACACAAAGCTGACCACAGAATTAGACTCAGAAGATGCGTCTCCAGAAATAATTCCTTCCCATATAAAACAAACATGCTCATGCAAAAGACCTCTCACTGCATTAAAGAAGAAAACCAAAAGCCTACTAGCAAATCAAGCAATTTCTCTTACAATCTCCAAGGAAAAAAAAAATAAGCAATTTCTTTCGTTATGCTGTTTTAAACTTAAAAAATATAGAAGACTGTTATAGCAATGAAGTAATATCCTGAAACATATTTTAAATAGGTAGGAAGAGAGTTCATCAGCATTCTGTCCCATCATTCTCATAAACAAGCCAGAAATAGTTTTGATTTAATTGAAGTTACAACAGGATGTTTTATTCCTGAGTTTTCTATGGTATAATACAATTATATAAGCTACACTTGAGAAATTACTGAAGAAGGAAATATTTTCTGGGTACCAAATGAACTTGTATATAAGCTTAAGATACAAGCAAATTTAATATTATTATAGTCCTATAAGGGTTATAGGTAGATATCTATATTATATTATCATACCAGATGTTAAGGGAGAAAATAATTTAAGAGAACTGGAGTTATTTAAAAGACATTTAGATGTAGAGCTTAGTGATATGGTTTAGTGGAAGACTTGTTAGTGTTAGGTCAGAGGTTGGGCTAGGCGATCTCTTCTAACCTAGACCATTATGTGATTCTGTGAACTGAATCTTATTAAAATATTTAGTAAGTTTTACTAGTTGAAAGATGGAAATATGCCCAATTATATATAATTTCTTTGGGTGATGATAACCCGATCATGTGAAGTTCAAGCTTTTCCCAAATATATGCTTATGCTATCAACTATTCTATTGGAAAGCTAGGGCAACCACAAAGGCATTATAGAAAACAGATTTTAAATTAATCTCAGAGTCCTCTGCATTGTTTCAAATGACACTCAAATATCTTCTTCAGGGATAGGATACCCTTCAAATGTAATGAGTTGCATAGTGAAGATCTGTTCTCCTAATCTATCTCATGTAGGATTTACAGTTGTAATCTTATTAACTTCAGTGGTTTGTTCTGGTTTGCTTTCAATTCAGAAGTATGTTAAACCTTCTGTTTGAACTTATTTAGGGCATAATGTCTTGTAGCAGTGAATGTCATTGATTAATGAGATATTACACACATTTTTATGAAGAACCCCATATCAGTTATTTTTTTCTATTTATTTATAGTCATTCTCTTACTCATTTTATTTCTATTCTATCAGTCAATACCATCATTTTTAATTTACATTTTGAAGTATATGATATCTTTTACTCTTAGATGTCTGTAACTATCTTTATAAATGTCTACTGATGAAGGAACCAGAATTCAAGACAAAAATCCTTCAGTAAAATTTTTGTATGTTCCTTGGTTCTGACTCTTCTGTATGGAGAGGTTTGGACGGTGGATAGCATGGTCGTGTCTTTCTGACACGTTCCTGTCTTTCTGACTACATTGTCTTATAAGTCTTCTCTTCCCCCCACCCCCCCCCCCCCCACCCCCCCCAATTCCTCTGAAATCAGTTTCTTTCCAGAGGAACTATTTAGAAACTAAGTAAGATTCTGCATTAGAATTTGAGTTCTGTTTTCTCCTTCCTTCAGAGTTGGACTTCTCATCTGACTTGTTTACTTACTTTGCAAGTCAGAGCAGTCCTATTGCAACATTTCTGATCATCTGGCAATCTTCTACTTAGCTTCATCAATGTGTTCTCCTGGAGAACATTGGAGAACAGCAGGACAAGATGGGTGCCACCATTTTTGTGCCTCAGAACTGAAGCATATGTTATTTAGATACTAGCTTTTACATGCAACTTAGAATAATCTGCACATAAGGAAGACATTAGTCTTCTCTTTATGGATGATTTAATGCCCTAGTTACTCAATGCTCATTATATTTCAGCTTTCTGTCCTGTACCCAGAATAAATGATGCTGAAGATGATTCCTACTCTTGTATTTAGATGTCACTTTCTTCCAAAATAATCAACCCGTGCTCTACCTTTGCATTTATATATTTTATTTCTATGGCACTTTAGAATTTTCACTTTTGTAAAGAGATCTCACTAAGCTGAATTTCAATAGTTCTGTCCACTTCAGCTAGAAATTTCCCAGCACATACCTGCAAGTCACTGCTCTAGCCAGTTCTGATTACAGAGGTCTGCTGCAGCATCAGCAGAATAAACAACTTTTAGAAGCTTGCAAAATTCCTGATTGTATTCTCTTCTACAATACTTCTTTAAGTACAACAATTTTGCTAATGACTTATGTATACCTTGCAGGAGCATGTGAAGGGCAAAACAGTCCACTGCAGTAAGGAGTTAAAGTTGTTAATGTAATATGGAATGAAAAACACAAATATTGAAGTTGTTCATGAACAAATATACCAAGGAAAATTAACACTAGATCCATTCAAGTTTTTCTTCAGATATGTTTTTGACTTCAATTTCTAAATGCTGTAATGAAAGTCATGTTGAGAAAACAAAATAGGACATGTAGAAGTTATTAAGCAGTGCATTATATCTCTTTTTCTTCTGATGCAAAATTTTGGCAAAATCAATATAATTTTCCAGAGTATTTATGTTCCAAGAGATTCATTACAATAACTTAAATTTCTCCACCATAATTTTGCTTGGAGATCATTCAACAGATATTTTCATATCTAAAGCAAAACCAGCAGTTTTTAGCATGTCATCTGTCAAAATTCTCTTTATTTTATTTTAAAATATTAAAGTATATTATTTTAATTTCCATGCAGTTAAGCAGTGGCTACTATATAATATATACCTTAAAAGAATCACAGGTACATATTGTTTAGGAAAAATTATCCAGACTAAGATTTCAGCAGATCAGCATCTGTGCTTTGAATTTTTAATTTTTAATAGAAGATTGAAGATTGTTTTTATTTATGTTTGGCATTTTCAGGACCGCTTTTACATTAATCAGTTCATTTCAAACAGTGTGCCTTTAAAAATAAAATCAATTCAGGTTTGCAGATGACATGCTGATGTACCCTCATCTGAAGTGCTAGGGTTTATTTTCTCCATGTTTCCACAGTACAATAAATTCTGAGTTGTGTCTCGCTGAGGGTCCAAGGCCGTGTTTAACAAAGAAACTGAACTTTTAACCTTTTGGTCTCCCTCTTTTTGATTATTACAACTAACTGATTTTCATTTAGATTTTGTTTAATTAAAGTAAATCCAAATCACTGATGAGCATCCATATATATGAATGTACTGACCCTCAATCAATAAAGGATGTCTTTTGCAGGTCACTGGAAAGACTTAGTAAGGAAAGAGATAAGTGAGAAACCCTTACCTCAATTTGATTAGTAATGAGCCCTTAAATGAAGAATTCTTGCACCTTGGTTTCAGTTATTAACTTTCCCAACTATGTATGAATTGACGCCTTCCAGGGATAATGCTGTAATATTGTTTGCCTTCTAAACTCTTATTGATTTAGATACTCTGCATGCCACTGGATAATTTTTGTAAGATCGGACATTGTTTCACACTAATTTTGTATAGGAATTTTCACTGTTATTTTCTTCTTGGTCTTAAAAAATTCGCAGAAGGAATCTAAAGAAAAACAGATTTCAAGAGTTCTATTTACCTTTTAATCTTCTTGCCACTGCCATTATACTCTTAAGCTATTAAAGAGCAGAAACTGTCTCTATGAGAAGTTATAAAGTGACATGTCTCTTTCCTTCTTGGAGGAATAATGTGATGAGCAGTGAACACTAGAGGGGGAGCTTAACCGTTCAGGAGAGTTAAATCTCCAGACCCTCTGGGAGAGGATCAGAGTGATACGATAGCTGCTGACTTAAACAAGCAAAGTTAAGGCATGGACAGCCATGGTTCAGAAGTCAAGGGGTCAAGAATAGTAGAGAGCCAATTTATTGTCATTTTCCAAAAAAAGCAGCAAATTGTAAGTGGAATTGAGAAGTTTAGGTCTCTGCTCCTATCACGAAGTGGTATATTTTAAAAACCTCTCTAGAGGCAGTTTAACATGAAGAGTAGGATTACAGGGATTTTTATTTTTTTTTTTTCCCAAGGACTGTCTGTCATTTAAATGTCTGAGGAATGATGGAATGAATTATCATAAAATTTTGACAAATTTGATGGCTCAACCAAAGGGGGAAAACAGACATTCCACTTATTGGGTTCTAATAAGACATGACATTTAAAATGAGTTTACATGGCAGCTAGACCTTTTCTTTTTTTCTTTTCTTTTCTTTTCTTTTCTTTTCTTTTCTTTTCTTTTCTTTTCTTTTCTTTTCTTTTCTTTTCTTTTCTTTTCTTTTCTTTTCTTTTCTTTTCTTTTCTTTTTCTTTCTCTCTCTCTCTTCCTCTCTTTCTTTCTCTCTTCCTCTCTTTCTTTCTTTCTTTCTTTCTTTCTTTCTTTCTTTCTTTCTTTCTTTCTTTCTTTCTTTCTTTTAGACACATTTGTGTTTGGAGAACAGTTATGTATAACTAATTCTTGTCTAAGACTGGAAAATATATTCCTTTTCATCCTCTGCTAACTGTGTTTTAATTTTTTGGTGCCCATTTCACATATTGTACTTTCATATAATGTAATTTTAAGCCTTGCTGGCTCCTATAGGATGTCAACACTATGTTTACTGCAAAATGGATGTTTATTGCAAAAATGAAGTATGAACCTACTGTTTATTTTTACTGTGTTGTAACTCCATCATAAAGTGTGCTTTTCATTTTAAAAGGTTTCACGTTTTAATTTCTATTTATTGAAAAAAAAATCAGTTAATATTATATTTGTTATATATGGTAATAATGTCAAATCCAAACTGTCCATTTTCTGCTTACACACGTTCACAGGTATTTTGGTGCCCACTTCTAATTTGGGCAATGTAGCATTTGGTCATTCCTCATGAAGGAGCCTAGAAAGCTGGCCAAGCAAGTTTTTGTTTTGTTTTGTTGGTTTTTTGTTTGTTTGTTTGTTTTAACACCTTATATACCTTGATGGCATTCAAAATAACATAGATGCATACAGGAATTTTCTGAGTGCAAAGCATTCAGGGAAGACTCCAAAATACTGCTACATTTTTTTTTTAACTAATATAGAAATATTAGGTCACAAGATCATGAAGGGTGGATGTGAATATGGCAACTGCTGGGCCAGGGGATGCCTGGTCCATAACCCAAGCCAGCTTGAACAAGTCTCCACTCCTGGCACTGTCCCTCGGTCAGTGAAGCTAACTATTGCTAGGAATGTATTCAAGCCACAAATATGGAGCCAAAATACAGCTGAATTAAGCAAAAGAAAACATAGCAACAAATCATGTTTTGTTTCCCATCCAGATTGTTCATTTCTCTGTATGGGATGCTAATTTTATTTTCAGTTACTAAAGAAAGTAATGTTCCTGCTATAGCTGCAAGGTAAAAAGTAAACAGAAATTAGGTAAGCATGTGTTTGTATCTAGTTACCTAACAGAGGTGAAATTTTTCAAGAGCTGCTGCACATGATTTTTCCATTTTCCATTTGTTCTGCATAAGAGGTAGATACTTTTCCCCCAGAAGGCTTTTTCTCATGTTGACTCGACTCACAGCTTTCCTTGGAGTGCCAGTGCAAATATATAGAAAGTATTAGTATGCCACTTTATTTAAATAAATATGTTTAAATTATAAATCCACTTATTTATGATATCTTTTTATATCACGCACCATACAGATCTTTCCATCCACAATGAAAACATGTAGTCATTTTCCTTCATTTAAATATATTAATCTTTATTGTTTTATCACACATAGAATAAGCAATCTATATTGTTTTATTATAATACATTGTAAAAAAAGAAAAAAAAAAAGGAAAAAAAAAAAGGAAGGTAATTCTTTAGTGTAAATGCAAACAATGAACTCACTAGCTTAGAGAAACACATTCAATTACACATTATTCTAAAATTTTCTCTGTTGAAGTTTCTGAACATGGTGCTCCTGCCCTAAAGACGTAATGCTACTAGTTTAATTAGATCTTGTCATATTGTTTTAGGTAAGAAGCAGGATGTCTCACTTTGATTTACATATATACTTTGATGGTGTAGAGAAGAATTTTGTGTATACTAACATTGTGTTGTATTCTTACAGGCAGTCATTGCTGCAGTAGCACTATGAGTCTCAGTAAGTTGCTTAATTTTAGAAAGTGCTGAGTGATTGTGTTGGAAAAAGAAGGTGGTACACTGATTGCACACCATACAGACCACAGTCAGTTTATAAGGGTACATTTTCTTCTGTTTTGGCACTGTATCCCCACTGATTTTCAATAAAGCTTCACCACTGAAATTAATAGGGGAATTTGACCCTGTATTTTCAAGCACAGTAATTTCTCTTTAGACAAGACCTTTTTATTACTCTCATATCCTTTATTATCTCACCCAGACCTGTATTGCTTCTCTGTGATGCTTGAAGAAAGACCATGTATAGTAGTAAATAGACTTCAGGATGAGGGAGAAGACAAATAGGATTTTAACAACTGTGGAATAAGAGCTGCCTTTTAAGCAATATCCATCCATGCTTCACCAGATTTCACTTTTTTTTTTTTTTTTCTCTCTGATCTCTTATTTTTTACCTAACTAATTTATTCAGCTCAAGTAACCAACTATGGCCTTTTCAAAGGTGAAGGGCCTGACTGCCTTTCCCCAAACCAGTTGCTTTTGCTAATAATGTTTGTTTATATATATATATATATATAAACGTAACATTGAACATTTACGCAAATAATCTGTGAATACAGTAAGTGCAAGTGATGTTGGAAAACTGACTAAAAAAGCAAATCAACACTTTGTAAAAGTACAAGATGCTGGGTTTTGTAAACTGACATTTATATTTATGGCAACTTTGGGTGAACTCAGGCTCTAACAAGAGCATATTTTAGATGGAATCTGGCTAGTGAAGCAACATAAGCTGGAAATTCACCCCAAAAAAATAATAAATAAATAAACAGGCAAGCCTGAAGGTAAATTAGAAAAGGAGGAGTGGGGAAATGATTGTCTCCAAAGGAAAAGAAAACATTAAATAAGTGTCAGCTATCTAAACAAAAAGACCATCATAATTCTCTTTCGTCTTGTTTAGTATAATAAGGAATAACTGATACAATAGCTGATATTTTCTGAAAAGCTTTGGTTTCTCAGGAAAATAAGCTGAAGTATAGCTTTATGTTTATGATGTTAACAGAAGTAACTGCTAGTTACTTCTGTTGTACCTAGGGCAGGCAGATGCTGTTGCCTGAGCTCAGTTCTGCTCTCTCTTAATGTGAGAAAATGGATGGGCCTCACTTTGTGCTTCCTAAACAAATGGCAGTGGGTTGACTTCTATGAGGACGTTTAGTGAAGGACAAAGATTCCTCTTTAATAAGGAAGACTGAATGGGTTGATTCCAATTCCAGAGTTTGACAAGTATTAAATGTGAAAATAAAATAAAATAAAATAAAAATAATAAAAGTCTTCATTTTTTCTTAGAAGTAACATGAACATGGTGGAAGGTTCACAAAGAAACACAGCTTGGATCTCAGTGTTTGCAGACTTGCTGGTTGAAAGCAGGTCTGTCCTCAGGATACGTTTGGTTTGGAACACAGACACCACCTTGAACTTCTGTCTCTAGGCTGAGTCCTCAGATGTGCTTTTCACTAGAGACCCACCCACACTGTGGTTGGATGGTTGAACTGTCTTCTTTTAGGGAATTTCTGCACCTCAGCTGGAGATTGATACTCCTCTGCTCAAATTCAGAGTTTGCCTCTAGGAAATACAATGCAGCAGCTTGAACACTCACTCTGCAGAGAAGTTAAAATTGGCTGCCATACCCATCACAGCTTACATTGATATGGACACCAAATTATGCCCTGGGCCACAACATTTTCCTTCTTCAATGTTGTGGCCCATGAGATAGCAAAGATTTAAAGGTGATTCTTTTCATATTGAGCTGTAAAGTATGGGGGAAAAAAAAAAAAAAAAAAAAGGTGTTTTCCAGGAATAAGGCAATTAGAGGGAGTTGTCTTCAAAAGACAACTAACCCTCCCTCTAATTGCCTTATTGTCTTTTGAAGACAACTAACCAATTACTAAATACAGTTATTGAAGTAAGGGATATTATATAGAGAGAAAGAATTAAACCAGAAGATGTGAAAGAACTCATTGTCTATTAATACCCACAGAATGATTCATAACAGGTTGCTGCTTTCAGCTTGGAGTAAGTGATTAGCAGTTAGATCTACTCAGTGCAAGGGTAGTTTTTGTTGTTGTTGTTTTGGAGTGGCATATTAAAATGTTAAATGTAACAAGTAAAACAAAATCACTAGGAATGAAAACAAATAGTGATCCTAACAGCGTAACGTCTGATATGAAAATAAGTACTAACAGGTACAGCCTTTTAAAATTCTGGTAGAGAAATGGAAATCTACTGCTTTGCACTTAAGAATCTGTGAATCGGAAGCCATTCACTAGATCATTTCATACACTTCACTCATTTTATATTTAAGTACATTTCCCATTACAAGCTTGATTTCTATTTCCATATTTCTAAATTTCCCCACATAGAAGCAGTCTCTTCCAAGCTTATATGTTACATCTTTACCAAAAATTGAGTTTCAAGAGGAAACCAGAGAAGTCATTCTAAATTACGGGCAACTTAAACACTTGTTGTTGTTACTGTGGTTGTTATTTAGTTGCTTGGCTACAAA